>NC_091392.1:125631104-125681104 GCF_032191515.1 Phaenicophaeus curvirostris | reverse complement strand
AGTGACTGAACGTGGATCCTGCCAGTTATGGCAATCCCCCTTTTTAGAGTTTAAAAAGCTTAATATATATGCATTCTTGCACGTTCTAAATCTCAAAGTACTTTAGACATAACAAATGGATTTACAAACTATATATAGGTTCACTTACTTTATCACAGAAGTGCAGCTACCTCATGGATTGAACACAGCAGCTGTTTAACAATCTAGAGAAACATTGCGTGACAGCTAAGATCAAGAGCTAAAGAATCAAACAAAGCTCCAAAGGGTGCTCAAGGCATTCGAGCATATTGTAGTCTAGTAGAGTTAATTTGGCCAGGATGGTTAGGATAAACCACCAGAACGTGATGAACAGGAGATGGTCATAGGGCTGGAGCACCTCTGCTACGAGGACAGACTGAGTTGGGGTTGTTCAGCCTAAAGAAGAGAAGGTTCCAGGAGACCTTATAGCGACCTTCCAGTACCTGAAAGGGGCCTATGGGAAAGCTGGGGAGCGACTTTTTACAAGAGCACGTAGTGACAGGATGAGGGAGAATAGCTTTAAATTTGAAGGGGGGCAATTTAGATTAGACATTAGGAAGACATTCTTCACGAGTAGAGTGGTGAGGCACTGGCATGGGTTTCCCAGGGAAGCTGTGGATGCCAGGTTGGATAAGGCCTTGAGCAGCATGGTCTAGTGGGAGGTGTCCCTGCCAGTGGCAGAGGGGTTGAAACTGGATGATCTTTCGGTCCCCTTCCAATCCAAACCATTCTGTAGTTCTAAAACTTAACAAAAGGTGCCACAGGGCCTTTAATGGCCATGCATCACCTTCGTCTCATCTTTATTCACTTCTAGAGATGGGTCCAGCATGAGGAACACTCACTAGAACTGTTTCATGCTTTTGGTAGATCTGCCTTGTGGAAACCAACTGTAATTGCAAGTTAGGAGTGGACAACAGTAGAACAAGGAGAGAAGGACTAGTAGAGAAGAATCAGCTTTTAATAAGAATAGTTCCTACAGAGTTTGTTGATACACAGGGGAGCGTTTCATGAAGTGTGAAGGAATTAATTCACCACCTTCTTGGAATTCACTGTATGTTGATGGTGTGGTTAATGACATCCTCTTCTAGGGCATAAGAAAATGGGGAAAGTTAGAGAAGCTATGAAATAACATTTGTTAAAGCTGTGTTCTAGGAGCTAAATGATAATGATAACATTTCTTCATGTATGAGATAGGTTTTTTTCAGTCTTATTTTTGATTTGTGGAAAAGTTTTGAACGCATTATGCTAAACAGTTATGATGCCACATGAAAGCTTCAGCATAATTTGACCTGAAGAGTGGGTTATCTTTTAATCACATGATGCTGGACTAAACTGAATATTTGTGTTCTGTCTCATAAACCTTAAACTCCTTTTGAGACTTTGCACAACCCTACAAAAACTGATTTTAAGGTTTTTTTGTAACTCTGTGTTGAGATACTTTCCTGCTCTGTAGGTTGTCTCATGTAAAACATGAAAGTCTGTTGTTCATGAGCTGTATGGGTTGACAGGTGTATTTAAACATCTTGCCTGAAGAGCCATATGTGCTATTGGTTACTCTATTTTCATTATGTAGATGAATCGTTGAATGTCATGCGTCTGAATAGTCACGTAGCAGAAATGGTAAAGATTAATTTTTAGTACTTCCACAGAGATAAGGAAATGTCATTCTCTCAGATTTTTTTATTCTATAGTTCATGTATGTTCTAACCCTGCTGACTAGACTTGTGCATGGGTGATCTTAGAGCGGCTCAGAGGTTCCAGCAAGCACATAATATGGAGGTGTACTTTGTGATAAGGAGGGGAAGGCTAGCCTGCTCTTCTCCTTGGTGAAAACCACTCAAAAATCCTCACCTAACAAAACAGTCTATTGGTATGGATAGCATGAGTATATTGGTATAGCATGAGGTCTGGCTGCTTTCCTGCTGCCACACAAGGTTGTTGTTATCTCACCTAATTTAAGTCTTCCAGTCAGCTTTCAGCCTCATTTCTCTTTCAGCATCATTCCTCATCCCAATTGCAGAAATATATAGAAGTTCCAAACAATGAGCTAACTATGATAAAAATGAATTTCCTTCTTGAGACAGCTCCTCTGGTTAGCTGTACTGTATGTACAAAGTTACTTATTGTTGGCTACAGAATTCTTTTTTTTTAAATCCACACTGCCCTCAACTTTTGGCAAAAAAAAAAAAAAATTTTGAACTTGTAATGGTCCTTTGTACTTGTGTAAACCTTAACAAGAGAACTGATGGTTCTCGACTGAATACATCCAGTGCATCAACTTACAAGAAGTTATTGATGACCTAACATACATAATATAATCTTGAAAGCTTGTGAAGGAATAATGTATTAAAGATGACATCCTTTCAACAGACAGTTTCCATTGCTGGATTATACAGTGCTGTGAAGATAAAATTGAGCGGGATATATAAATTTGGTGAATGAAAGATGAAAGGTTATAATGAAAAGACAGTGAAGAATGCTGTTTCAAGGTGGATCTATTTGGCATCTGATGAAAAATATTGAGGTTCCTTGAGAAGAGGATGAAATTCAGTTAGCAGAGGCTGTGAGCACAGATCAGTTATTTAAAGGAGAAGAAGTGACTCTGCCATTAATTTTTTAAGGTACTAGAGTTAGATATTCCAATTCTAATGGGAAACCCTTTCAAAATTATTATTTTTACATGCAGCCAGAAGGAATATTGGTTTAAATAAAAATAGTAAGTTTCTTGCTGCTGCAGAAAAGCAGGAGATGTTGAACCATGGTAGCAGCCTATGCAATAATTAGCTGTGATTGAAAAAAGCTCACATTATGAAGTAAGCAAAACAGTGATTGGAGTATTTTTCATCATGGAGAGTATACTCTGCCAAGTAACGGCTCTTGCAGAGATAAGAGGAACCTTGGACACCAAGACCTCAGCTGAACCCAGGTAAAAATGTGGAATGGTACTCACAAAACTGACAAAAAATTATCTTTCCATAGTTTTATTCTCTTAACAGAAGAGAAGCTGTTGGAATTCAAGCATTAGACAAGGACAGAGAAGACCTATTTGCCACCTCTGTTTCTGCAAAGAGCTGCATTCCATTAGGTGAATCTCTAGGCTTCCTAGTAACTTCAGCTCCTGTTCTGTAAAATCAGGGCACGTGCACTTAGTGTTGGGTGATAATGAAAAATTACTAAAGCAATGACGCAGTAGATACTGTAGCATCATCAACTGAAAAAAAAAAGAAAGGGAAGGGAGGAGGAAGGAGTGTTCAAAGGATTAGGTTTTCCCCCAGCTGCTAGGATTAAGTTTGCTTTTCTTTTTTCTTGGACATACACATCTCTTCAAGCAGAACTGTCTGGTTGTATTAGGAGTTTTGAGTGCTCACATTCAACGAGTGAAGAAATTGTAAATTGAACCTTTCAAACTTTACAACAAGCTCTTAAAAATAATACAAACAAACAAACTGCATGCTGCTTCTTTGCCCTGGCAGCAAACCACAAAGGAGGTCAGATATTTCTTTAAAAATTAAATATATTATTTCACCAAATACAACAGAAGAGACAAAAAGTAATCTGTGAGATTCCAAACTGGCAAAAGAAGAGATCTTGTGATAACAGGTTTTCCAGAAAGAAGTCTGTAGGAAACTCAGAAACAGTGCCTAAGAGACAGCAAGCCTTACAGGAAAACCATGCATCTACTTTGCCACATTTCTGAGTAAATTCTGGAGGGTGAGCTGGAAGAGGAATGTGTCATATTTATTAATAGCATGAGTACCTCCAAGCACAAGGGATATTTTGTCTCTAGGACGAAAGAAAAGCAGCTGGTTATGGCAGGAAGACATGGGACACCCCTGTGAAAAACCTTCCTTAGCAGTGATATGCTGGTCAGAGCACCATTTTGTTCATGTCACGGTTTTAATAAATTCCTTTTTTTAAAGAGTTTACTCACTTTTGTCTCAGAATAGTAGTCTAACAATTTATAACTAGTAGCTTTTCATTAGAAAGATAAACTTCACTGATGGGCATCAAAATTTTTCCCAAGTATTTCAACATATCAGACATGAAATTGGATCAGATGCTTCAAATACTGGATGAAGTGTCCCCAAGGGAAGTTAAAATGTGTAATCAACGAATATAACGTTGACTGCTGTGAACTTGAGATACCTTAGTGAGAAGTACAATGATATAAGACAAACCTTCTTACTGTAAACAAATTATCTTAAGAGTTAAGAAGCCTTACCAGAAACATAGTATCATAGAATGGTTTGGATTGGAAGGGACCTTGAAGGTCACCTAATCCAACCTTCCTGCAGTGAGCAGGGACATCTTCAACCAGATCAGGTTGCTCGGAGTGCCATCCAACCTGACCTTGAATGGTTCCAGGAATGGGGCATCTATCACTCTCATCTCCTTTTTTAATAATGAGGCAGAACATACGGGTACTGCAGTATAAAGCCACACAAACCTTCATTCTATGCACTCATATATCGGTTTTAAAGGCAGGAATCTATTTAGCAAATACTAGATCCATTTTTTAGATACTAGAATTAGAGAAATTGGTTATTTTTATCACCAATCTCTTCCAGTTTGGAAACATCAAGAATTAATCCATTCAAGATGATTATGGAAGTCTTTATTCTTAAAAATACAAGGGTATATTTTTAACAGTCTGCTGATGAGCAGTTTTCATTCAGTGGGGATGCCTTCCTTGCAAGTATCCATTCTTCATATGTTTTGTTTAAAATTTGTTTCTTGAGTCTTCATCTAAATACGTGTAGTTGGGATAATTCAGCTAGTACTAATCAGCTTGGACTCCTTGCACTTGTGAGAAACAGGGAGACACCGTTGAAATAATAAGCAGAGAAAGTGGAAAAATGGCAGCATCACTTTTCTGCTCTGTCCCTGCCCTGTGTCAAGTGCCTGGTTGATAATTTTCAGAACAGTGATTACTACACACAGAATCATTTACATTAATGAACTGCATATAGGAAGTTCGAGTGGCCATATTATGAGGGTCTAGTTACAAGTTACAGTAAATCGTGATGATGGGCATTTCTGGTTTTCTTTCTTTTAAACTGTCACATGGGAAGCACCTGTGGAAGGTAACACACAGTTCCTCAGAAACTAAAGGATTTAATCTTTGCATGTACTTAGTTGGACTAATTCCTTTTCTTTGTGAACAATATTAGGGTTAGTATCTTCCTCTCTTCCTGTTAGGACTTGTGAATTGAAAGACATGGGACAGAATCTCTGGGGTTTGGGGTTTTTTTTTAAACATCTACAAAATTGACACCAATAACTATCAGTTTTAAACACGCATCATCCAGTGGAAACCCTGTCACCCAGAACACTATCATGTTGGTAGACAATACTATATATGTATGTAGAGAAGATAGCATTAAAAAATAAAATGCACGAAAGTTAGTGTATGCACTGATGCTGGTGCCACATTCAGTGCTGAAGAATCTATATTGACTTACAGAGAAAGAGGTTGAAAGTAGCCTGTGTTTTGCCCAGAGAGAAGCATAGGAAAGCATATGGGTATCATTCCTCCACTATTTGTGGATGAAGCAGGTGCCAGTATGATAAGCTATTGGAGTTGTGGCTGGTACCTAGAGTACTGTCATTGATTTCAACCCTAGGGTAATAAATACAATTGCTTTGTAAGTTACTGAGTTGTGCCTTTGTACACAACTGATCTTAACGTTTCAGTGCCACACGCAGAAAAGATGCTTTCCTTTGCTTTGTCATCTGCTTAACATAACATTTCTTTAGTACTAGAGACCTGTTCTGTTAGAATCTCTGAGAACTACTTCCAAAACGTGAGGTCAATAAATAAATGATGAGCACTGATAAAGTTCATCATACACACTTCAGGTAGATAGATACTGCTATGGCCTGTTGGGAATAGTTGGCTTAACCAAAACACAGGAAGAAGTATCTTATTTGACAGAGATGTCACCTGTGTACATTCTGCCTCCAGAGTAAGTTAAACAAGTTAAATGAACTGTAGTGCAATTCTGTTTGCCTTTCTAGTTGAAGCTGTAATCTTGCATAGTCTGAGAAGTTTCAGCAGTTGCTGGTTTGTGTTGCTGGCACTGTAGCAATGGGGATCTCAGTCAGTCTGCAGCAATTCTGATCTTCCAATAGCAAAATATTTCAGGGGGCATAAGTAGCTGAAACATTTTCATATCCCAGCCTAGTTTCCTTATTGTCTTAAAGAAACATTGACTCCAAGTCTTTTTAGAGTTTACTGAAATGCCACATTTGCTTTAGGCAGATTAGTATTCTCTGTAGCAGATATATTCTTTACTGCAAAACTTCTAAGTACTTGAGCTCAAAGAGTACTTCATTAAAAGTTGAGAAAGTAGGAGTTGAAGGAGGAATCGTAGGTTTTCAAACTTTACTTTCTTGCTAAAACCTAGAATTAAAGGAATGAGTCCTGAAGTCTTGAGAAACAGGAATGTGGTAATCCAAAGCTGTATGTTCAGTTCCCTCTTTGTAAATGAGACTACTTGTTGTTTTCACATGCATGCTTTTACATATAAAACATATTTAGATAAGCTTGTTAGCCTATTTATAGTGGTGTATTTACTAATAAACCAGTTTTAAATGCTGTACTTGTGTGTGTCAAATAATAATCAAGATTCAGTTAAAAAAAGGCTTTCATAAATATTAGTAAATTATTTTGCAGAAAAGAAATGCAGCGTTGCCCATTTCTTAACAAAATTGCAATTTAAATAAATATGTATAAGCCGAGTTGCTTACAAAGATTGTACTTTTATAGTATATGCTTCTGGTTAGCTGTCAAGTGCCAAATGTTTGTGTAAAGTGGATCAATCAGTGAGAAAAAAACTTTATTTCTAAAAAAAGTAAATAAAAATCATGGTTGCAAATACAGAGCTAGATTGAAGTAATTTATGTGAACAAAAATATCTTACTTCCAAACTGAAACTTGCTATCTCTGTTGCAGTCCAAATTGTGAGAACAGAATTTGTTCTATCAGCTTTTCTCATTGTTATCGATAGCATCCTGCATCTGAACATCAGAAGTGACATCCTCCTTACTGTCGCAAGCAAACAGAAGACTCAAAATGTGTCTCAGATAAGATACTGAGGAATAACTTTTTGCTAATCCTTGGCAATACACAACTATTCTTGAACGTTTCCTGAGATTGCAGGAAATGGTAAAAAAGCAGCCGTATACCTCACCTGCAGGGACCTCTAGGAGACCTCTAGTGACGGCCTTTCTCTCTGCCATGAAATAGGACTGCAACTGATAGATGGTTGATCTGTGACTCTGGTCTGCAAGCTACCTTATATAGATTCTTTGCCTGCAGGCAAAATTTACTCCTAGTAAAGCAGTTTCATATAATCTTCTTGGTTGGGTCCCACTTGATTTATTTGATTTCCAGCTGTGAGAAGCATAGGTCCTCAGAAATAGGGTATGACTTGCATTCTCTGTGAGGAACTGTTCTCCATGTGTAAGGGTAAAGGTTTTGGATGCAAAATTCAGTAGTCTGGAGTCCTAATTGTTTGATTCTTTCAACTGTAGTGACACATCTTTTTGTAAGGTAAGTTTACTGGGTATTTGCATTCTTTTTTGTTAGAAAGAACATAATGATTTTAGAACTTTTTTAATGGAAATACGTGAAATAACCTGAGAGAATTCTATTCACTAATGAGAGTTCCTATGAGTGTGCTTATTTTTTCTGCCTCAGATAAGCAGATGACCTATAGGTAACTGCTATCAGTGCCCCTCATTCAATGAGTAGATCCATCAGCTTTCTAGAATGAGACTAAGGTCTGGAGGTGTACTAATCTGTTCTGCAACTCTTAAGATAGAAGGGGAGCTGTGGTACTTCATCTCCAGCGCAGCATGACAACTTTGCTTTACAAAGGTTTTCAATTTTAATGTTGTTTTACCGAGACATTTCTGTTAACTACTTCTTGTCCATGCTAGATTTTCAAGGGTCAGGTAGTTCCAGAATTCCAGAAACTAATGACTTACTTTGAAAGAGCTTGTTTTTGTCTTAAAAATGTAAACATGGCCTTTTTATTTAAATTATATTCGTCTTGTACACCAAGAATAGGATATATTTTAGGAGCATATCTATATGCTGCTTATTTCAAGCAGCAAATTATTTGAAGTGTGCAAATATTGTCATTCGGAAGCTCTTAAAATAAAGTTGATTTGGGATCATGCTGATGCTCCTCTGGAGTAATGTTCAATGGATTTGGGCAGATACAATTTTGTACTTCAGCTTGTATGGGCTGCTGGGAGAATGCAGTTCCAGAGTGATGTCTGTCTTTTATCAGCTGTCTACTAAAGCTCATTTGTTTAGTTTGATGAGAAAAAAACCTCAAATCTTATCCTTTCTGTTGTAAATGATAGTTTGGAACAGTTTTGTACCACCCCCGTTCTAAAGTATATGAGTATAGGTTGGATATTCAAGTCCCAGACTGGTTAATCTGCAAATACATTACTGAATGAATACTTTAAGAGGGGAGAACATGAGTACTCTAGAACCTTTCCAGATTCATGAGGCATGTTACTGATAAAGTTCTTTTTATTTCCTTCATCTGATTTAAAATGCAAAGTCTTGAATTATTTAAATAAAACCAGGTCTTGTAACTTTTTGTCCTATTGCACTGTCAGTTCCAGTGTCGAGTATCCTCTGACCAGAAACCTAAGACTGCAGATGTTTGTATACATACACCAGTGACTGGCTGTTGTGTGGGTTCAGGGCCTTTGAAATGAGGAGGCCTGTGGTATGTGCCCATTATGTGGGGATGCTTGTGGGTTCAAGTTTGTCAGGGCAGACCTTGGGACTGCTGAAGTGTGATTGAATCCGTATTGCCGGAATGAATAATCTAGGCACATCATCGTCTGAGCCATCCCCCATCGCTGTCTTAGGTAGCGTGTTGTCATGGCCCAAAACTCAATCAGCACTACAGTAATACAGAAAGCAACAGTTCAGTGCTTGAGCTTACTCCTCAGCCCTGTTTTCCTTGATTAGCTGGGAAAAACTAAACAAAGGGATGACTTTGATATTTTCTGATAGGACATTTAAACACCTTGTGTGATCCTATTTAATAAACCTTCTGTATGAAAACCAGCTAAATATTGATTTCATTAATAATTTTTAAGGCTATTTACAGTTTTTTTCTGTTAATTTGAGCAGTATTTCTATAGAATACATTAATGTCTATTTTAAATGTCTAATTTATATTTATTGTTTGCTATTTATTAAAATGTGTCTGTATATTTGAAGACATATGTACACGTAGTGCATAGATGTGTATATAGATGCATGTGTACAGATGTGTGTAAAATCTTCAGAGCTGATTTATGTACAGTTGATCATTGATTCCTGTTACAATGTTCTTAAAGAAAGATATTTCAGATAATGTCTAGTGTTTTTCAAGGCATTCACAGACTTTATGTACTTGTCTCCTTAATACTTTTATGAAATATTGATAATATTAAAAAAAAAGTCATAAACATCTTAATGCTGAAAACTTCACACTTCATAGTAGCATGTATGCTGAGGGTATGTGAGTCAAGTGATTCCCTCACCCAAAAAAAGTCATTTTTGATTACAACATGTGTTTTCATTGCCAGGTCTTACTATGCTGCTCAGATGAGCTTGAGATGAGGTAGAGCTTAAACTCAAAACTAAAAGCAGGGGAATAAACTGTTTTCTCTTGCTAGCCGTAGCTAGTTTGGCTTACTCACATCAGCTACTGTGTTTACCTAGTGCCAGCTGTTGACTATGCAGATAGGCAATAAGATTTGTTGAATTAGTTTTCTACCAGATTAGAAATTAGGTCAGTAATTTTTGCTCAATTAGTGAGTTGACTTTGGCTTACCACATGCTCAGATGAGCAGTAGAGCGCACACAAGACCAGAAATAGGGGAGAAGGTTGCATACATATCATTAAGAAGAGAAACAGTTTGTTAAGAACAGAGATCACTCAATCTTTTTTTTGCTTGAAAAACAGGGTATCTCCAAGGAATAGGAAGAGGGTTTCTTTCATGTTTCTGCTTACACTGTCAGCTTCAAGTAGAGGTTATCCACCACCATTAGTGGTCCAACAGCTTCATCCTTGCGTTCCTCTGGGGCTCTGCGAGTACTGTCTGGTCTGCTGGCACTTGCTGTGCTTCTTGTGTCTGTGCCATATGCTTTGAGACATTGTCTTATTAATCCTCAGGTCCCAGCCTGGGACTTTTCCCAGTTTTAGATAATTCATTCAGCTTCTTTGTTGTAGCCAGAAATGTTTTACTATTAAATTTCATCCTTGTCTGTTTTGCCATGTTTGAGCCTCCTAAATCTTATTAATAGGTGGGAACCTTTTCTCCAGGGTTTCATGATGAAAATATTTATTAATAATATTGTTGGGATACATTCTGGAGGTATTCTGTTAACTCCTTCATTTAGTCCAGTGTCTCTTCCCAGTGGGTGTCGTCATGTGTTCTTCTTCCTCCAGTTCCTCACCCACTTTTCTTTCCTGCACTAGTGTTGCATTCCAGAGTTGTTTTTTATAATTACATCTTTTGTCATGTTCTCTCTAATTACTAACGAGAACTTAAACAAGCAAAAGTTCTTGTCATTTTAGTTACTTAATGGAAAGAAACAACCCTCTCATAATACACAAGAATATCCAGTCTTATGCTGTGCTTTTATTCCCCCTTTGACCCCTGCCTGTATATAGAATAATCTGTTCTTTTGTCATAGATTTATGTTAACAGAAGTACTAGGGAAAATTTTATCATATTCAAATTCTGCCACACCTGTTTCAGTTCTATTTTACTTCTTTAATGGACTCTGTGAGTCACGTTCACTAAAAAAAAGCCAATTCTGATGGAGGGGAGAGGTGCGTAGACAGTTGGGAGGGCTAAGAAGGAAACTGCCCCTCATGATTTAGTTTATAACCAATGCCGGTGCCAGGAAAGATGATGACCAACCATTTCATGTGGGTAGTGGAAGTTCTCGTAGGGCTACTGTGATCCCAGCCTCCTTCAGAATATTAAGAGATGGCAGTGATCTCAAAAGAGATTGCTCCTTATGGAGCTGCCTTTAGAAAACCATTGTCATTGAACTGTGCTGAAGAAGAAACTTTATAGAATGTTATCACTAATACCCCGATCAATTTATTAACCTAATGTTTGCATTCTTCAGATGCAGCCAGTACGTGAGAGGTCAGTGAGGATTTATTGTCCAGGTCGACATTATTCAGGTTCTTGTAAACTTGTCAAAAATACCGTTTAGGGAAATATTTTTTTTAAATCTATCCTTTCAAGAAATACACTTTATTTCTTATACATAAAGCAGGGACCCAACCTTTGCAAACACAGAGGTGAATTTGTCCCTTGCAATAGCTCTGCAGTGGTCCTTCTGTAATAATGTTGGATGTTCTTGTGTAACAACCCAATTCTCCTTTCTCTTTTATGCAGAAAAGCAAGGGGATTTACAGCATAATTTTCTTTTAAGAGTTTGTTTTTAAAGGTTTAAAATTATCCTCTTGTTTCTCCATTATGATAGAATAAACTACATTTTTCAATAAATAATCTGCTCTTGTCTTCAGGCTATATTGTAGTTACTTTTAGTGTGTTTGCTAATTAATGGAATTCAGGGTAGGTTTTCAAAAAACTGATTGTACGTTAAAGCATAAAGGCTGCAATTTAGAGGTACTTTTATTTCACCTTTTTTGTTTTGTGTGAAATAGTTATTTTAGGTGCACAGTGTGTTTCAGCCTATTTGGCTACGTGTTTCAACTAGGTTTTGTGATGTATGAGAAGGCCAGCTGTCAGTTTGCATCAGCATTGGCATGAGGCAAGGGCTACGCACATTATCACTATTTAGTGTGACATTAACTCACACTTTGGGAGCTCTTTTTGTGCAGGAGTGTCTGCCTTCAGACTATGATGGTGAATGAGGACTGTGTGACTCAGTGTGATGCAACTGCCCTGCCCCAAAGATATGTGAGGTGCGTAAAGCACAGTCTTACACTTCAGTTTATTGCCTTGAAATCATTGTAGTGTGGATAACATTTGGATACGCAAACATCCACAAAGCTGAGCTATGCCCTCTTTTTGAAAGTAGATTGCTGCACATAAAAGACACGATGGAAAACGTGTGCAGTCTATGCAAACCTCCAGCAGCAGATTGAGACCAGTGGCACTTCCCCGAAAAAATAAATTACCCGAAATTTGCAGCACATTCATATTCAATTTCATCACAGCAGATGCTCATTAGTATGTTGTTATTAATTGGTATTCACTTTAGGTTTTGTTTAAAATGAAGGTAATAATTAGGTTTTAATTACTGCATCTTTCGGGGAGGGGGGGTAGGGAGGAAATGCCTCTCAAAGCACTGAAGTATTTCCTGTACGCTTTGCTCCATTACATCTAAGCCTTGAAAGAGTCTCTGAGACACATTTTTCTGCCAAGAGACTCCTTTTCTATTTCCTTTTCTTTCTTTCCTCTTTTTAAAGTATTAAGAACTAGTTCTAAAGGATTTGTTTTATGGACATAGGAAATCATATCACAGTAGTAAGAGCCACTGTTCTTTCTAATCAAATTACCAAAAAGACTTTTCACAAAAGTAACTCTCTGAAGCAGCTGATTAATGAAGTGGTGCCACAGTTTTGTATTATAATTAATTGAAGTAATACAAATAACTTCTGTAGCCTCTGCAAATTATCTCCTTTGTAAAGCAGTCTAATAGAGTTAGCACACTAGAAGGAGGGAGGTTTTGTGGGTTTCTTTTTAATTTCTCATTGCTTTCATCATCCATAAAACCATAGGTGAGACAGTGGAAAACACTAAATGACAAAGAGTACAAACAACACCACAGAGTGGTCTTGTAGAAATTGGATAGAATCAAGTGCAGAAGAAAGAAAAAGGGCTGAAAAAATTAGAATGCAGAAAAGATTTAGGGGATCATCTAAGTGCAGCTGCTACCAACCTTTCTTCTGTAACAGAAAAGCTGGTGAGAGACAGTGCATCATAAGTTCTCAGGCACTGTGTTTAGGGTAGGAAGATATTTGCCAGTAGTTAAATCTTTCCAGGTCCCCTTACTCTCAGAGAGTTGAGCTTTGACATTTCTAAAAAAGAGGAGGAAAGGTGCACACTGGCAGTTTTTCCACACAGGCTTAAGAGAGCCAA
Organism: Phaenicophaeus curvirostris; assembly: GCF_032191515.1. NCBI lineage: Eukaryota > Metazoa > Chordata > Aves > Cuculiformes > Cuculidae > Phaenicophaeus > Phaenicophaeus curvirostris. Next base: position 125,667,934 of record NC_091392.1, on the reverse strand, counting down.
GTTCAATTCCCTGTTCTTGCCAGAAGGGTTGTGAACCTGTGTTGGCTTCTTCTAGAAAAAAATCTCTACTCAATGACTGGGCTGTTATGGAGTGAGGGAGTTGGAACCTTCCTCCGCCTGAAATTTTGTTTTCATGCGGAAAAAAAGCACTAAGGTCTGCTGGACCAGAGAGAGGCAGAGTGAGTGCACAAGGGGGCCTAGCTCCAGAGCTGTCTTTTGAGGCATTTGTGAGACAGGAGGTGAGATGGTGCTACCCTTCAGTTCAGGGTCTTGTTCAAACATCAGCCACTGTAGAGATGAGGCAAATGCTAAGCTGGTCATTGCAGTCAAGCCAGGGTGGACTAGAGTGTGTCTGGAGACACAATTGATCTTCTGGAACTTCAGAAAAACAAATGTGTTGCGTCTGTGAAGTCTGCTTTCCTAATGTATGCCCGAGGGAGTGTTTCCTGGTATGTGTGGTACCTGCACAAGATTATTTTCTTTTCATGGCTGAGCATTTTGTACCCTAGTTTTGTGCTTAGTCATGGGAAAATGTGCTTTCCCAGTGCTCATAATTCACTGGTTCTGGTAAGAAGACGCTATCAATTTTTCTATTATATAATTTGTGTAATCTTAAGTTTTTCCTGGGGAGGCAGGTTGAAGATTTGTAGTTTTCTTCTGATGGTACAGGAAACAGTTCTGCAACTGTATTAAACCTAGATTTTTTAAATTTTTTGTTGGCCAAGCGCAATGAATTTTTTTTTTTACATCTGTTATTTTTACACTAGAAACTTAATTTTTCTGTCAAAGGAGTGAATAACTGCTGAATGCAAACATATACCTTTGGTTCCTTCATCTGTTCATTGCTGTTTTAAATGCAGTTTGAAAAAAATGTTTGGTTGCATGGAAAGAACAAAATGTTCTGTGAATGGAAGCTGTCAAATAAGCAGACTTATTTGCTGAAGTCAGTTCTTCATGAAATCAAGAAACCAAACATTGTGGAACAAACAAGAACTTCAAAATAGAGTTTTATTTTCATGTATTCACCATTCAATCTTTCATGGGAAGAAAGAATGCATAAATGATGATACAAATTTATCCCCATTTCTTACCGTAATGATAGGGGTGTCAGGTTTACTCTACAAAAAAAAAATCACATTTAAAAGTAAAATATTACTTGGGTTTGAAGTTTTAGGTATTGGGCTTTTTCCCTTTTTTTGAACCTACAGGTTATCAGAAATTAAGGAAATACAAGAATTGATAATATCCAATTCCTGATTTTTAATGTAAGGTACCTCTTTCTTGGCTTTATAAGTATGCCATAATACTCATACTTAATTGCATGTAAATCTTCAAACCCTTTTGTTTTCCACCAATTACTAATTGTAAGATGTGGCAGGAAGCTAAAGGGAAAGAGATCGGCACATTATCAGTAAAAAAAAATTGTGTGTTTATATATATATGTGTGTCTCTGTGTGCATGTATACATTTTTATATACTGATTTTTGTATTTTCTTTATCCATTTAAGCAGTGACTTTCAATTAGCCTGCCTACTAATATCAGGTCACTAAACTCTATAGCTGATGCTTTATTCTTTCATGTGGGTTGTCATTCGTTTGCTTCAGTTGGCTGGCAAAGGTTGTTGTATATCCATTACCAGCAACACAGCACTTTGCATTTCTGAATTGACAAGCAGCTATATTGACCTAGCGCTTATTATGGGTCAACAGCTGCGTTAACCGACGGAAGGACTGAGGGGCAATTAAAATGAATTGGCAAAAATATATCTTCCTAATTTACTCCAATTTGTTATTTATGCTAACATTGTATGGCTTCTATGGTGACACTAAACAGAATGGACCCAATAATGGCAATTAACATAAAAATATAATGGCTAATCAAATTGACAGCAACTGTTTCTCATCATCTCGACACACAATACATTATCAAAACAAACTATTATGAAGGAGGTAATTTCAGTGTTCTATTCAACCTGCTTCATGTGTGCAGTCAGGGAGATGTGTACCAGCAATTACAGCTGAATCTAAAAAACTAAACAAATAACTTAATCGCTGTCGTCCTCCTTTTTTCTTCTTCAGGAAGCAGTAATCAGGATTTACTAAAAATAACTGGTGTATAATAGTATAATGATGATGCATATCGTAGAATAGCTAATAAGGAATAAAATAAGCTTCTGTGTGTCTTTTTTTAAAATAGGTTAACATGAAGTGGAAAAAAGTATACTGTTAAAATACATAAAAATTAACCAAACAGTAGTAGTTGTCAAATGTCTCAATGTGAGTTGCTTAATAGATACGGATACTTTGTAACACGTCAGAGGAGGTGTAAAATTACCTGGATTTAGTAACAAAACTTAGCTTGATTGATGGAATAGTGAGAAGCTAAGTTAAAAGTTAAAGCAAAATTCCAATAAGGAGAAATAGTTTACCAGTTGCTCTTCTACGGCATTTTCAGGATTGTTCCTTGTGGTATACTGAGTCACAGGTTTACATTGGTCTTGGTTTTATAGCTCATCAAGAAAAATCTTCAAGAGCTCATGCCTAGCTACACGTGTACTAAATGTATTAAAGTGGACACTACTTGCACATTTGATAAAGTTATGGTTATCTCATTCTTAATTAGCATTTCTGTACTACCATTGTTGGCCAATATTTGAACGCCAGTAGCTTAAACAGCAGGAACTTAAATACGGGTTTATTGAACAAGAGTTCAAAAAGAAAGATTAACTTGAAAGGGTTTAGTTGTAGTGTGGGCAAGATGGACCTCACGTCTAGAAGATTATTCAAATAATGCACAGAATGGCAAAAGTGATACGAGTGCATACAGGCATGTACTTTTGAACTAGAGGAAGAGCAGAGGCCTGACATCACTGACATTCAGAGCATTTAATTGAATGTCATATTCCACATTTACACACTTGCAGAGTTTTCAACTAAATGTGTGATTACTAACATGCAGTAGCCTTTACAGATGCATAGAACAAGGTGATGACATAGCTCTAAAGGTGTGTATGCACCTGTTCTCATTTGAATGGCACATTCACAATTTATGTAGCTACAGCTGGAGGGGTGGGAGGAAGGAAGGGAATACAGACACCACTTGTATTCATCAAAAATATACATTAATTCTTATTTTTTTAAATCATTGCATTGTATAATATACTAAAGCACTAAAGTTATTCCCTTGTCCCATCATTCTTATGACTTTGATTTTGTTGCTAAAGTGTCATTGTCATACTGGTATCTATGAGAAGGGATAAACGAGATTTATGTTTCTGTAAGACTTGGATAAGTTTAGTATGATTTATATAAATGCTTATTGTAAATTGTGATAAAAAAGTGTAGAGATGTAGTAAAGAGATTTTGCAGCATAGTAATAATAGTTTAAAAAACTTATGTGAAAGGAATGTAAAAACTGATAGGAAAAAAATATGAAATAATCACATTTTGATAGCAGATTTAGAAATGAGTGCAAGAAATGCATTTTTGAGTTGTGTTTTTAATCGCTGTCTTCTTGCATTATAGTATTCTGATAAGGCCCTGTACACTCAGCTCTGCTTTTACCGATACATTTTTGATGTGGAGTATGCGATGGATAAAGTAATTACTGAAGAAGATAAAGGTAAGTTTAAATTTTTAATTAATTAACTATAGTTTAATAGCAACTTGCATGCTAGAAACTAGACCTACACATTTGTACTCTTCAGATCTGAACTACAAGGGTGTAATCTAAAGCAGAAGATAGAAGAAAGTGTGAATTTAGGAATCTCCTGCAAGGGGAATGTGTTGTGTTAGTTAGCCACTTTTAGAATATATTATGTGACTCCTTTTTCGTTTTGAAGTGACTGTGCCTTGGAAAAAGGTGCTGTTCTTGCATGTACACCATTACAGAGATCTCTTTTGCTTGAATTTTGAAGGACGCGTCAGCTTCAATAAATAGATGAATTAAAACATATGTATACATTATCTAAAAGAAAAAAAAATTAAAACTTGCGTTCAACTACTAGTACTGAAGAGACACTTTATCAGGGAGAAAATTATGGCACAAGAAAAGCAGTAATGCTACTTGTCTACAAAGCTCTGTTAAATATACAGATTAAGCTAATATTAGGAAGATTATTTTTTTCTTCTCTTCTTCCAATTACCATAAAATTTCTGAACTAAAACATTTCTAAGCTGTAATGCATCCAGGAGTTTTGTGCAGCTAAGTGATTTTCAAGCTGACAGAATTATATTTCTGAAGGTGGGCTAATGCTTGGCTGACTTGAAATTTGGAATCTTTGGGTTTCACTGTTGAAGTGTGTTGTCCTCAGAGAGCACTTCCACTGCATCCGCTGTATGGTTTGGTGGTGCCTGTGAAGAAAAGATGCTACCACTGGTGACCGCTATTCTGATAGCTGCTTTGCCATGATAGTCTTTCCCCACTCCCGCCCTGTGTCACCAGCTAGATTGATGGAAAGAGATTGAACCAAAGTCATTCTTTCTAAATGTTATTTTCATGAGATTTATATTAAAATCAAAATAGTGTTACCTCTTAGTTAAAAAGTGTTCAAATAAGTTTTGACCTGTTACATTTATGTTTCCTCTTTGAGAAGTTCTCATTTCCTTTAATAATCCCTCAAAGACTGTGAACTCGCTCTGATGCTTGCACTACAGAATGGCTTTGTACATCCAAAGAAAGTCACACTGTATAGTCACGACAGTCAAATACAGCTTTCGGATCCCCTGCAGACTAGCACATCTTTTAGGACTACAAGTTTATGGCACTTCATTTTGAAACCTTTGGGTGCTTCTTCCCCTTTTTCTGCTGTTCAGGATGTGCTGCAGACCCTCAACCTGTGATGACAGAAAATTCACTGTAATTTTCCCGTTCTAACTTGTTTGTGGCTGGTTTATGCCCATTCACTAAATGTTTATTTATTTTCCTTCCCTTATTTTCTCTGCTATGCTATTGGAAACATTGGTAAAATCTGTGTTTTGTTTTAAACTAAGACAGACACTCTCTTCACTTTCTTTAGGAAGAATTGGTCTTCACTGCTTAATCCATTCCTCTCAGCACCTTTGCAGTCTTTTCTAGGTTGAATTAGTATTTAAATAAAAGCAACTGGAAATTATGTGGTATTGTAGGTGGTTTCTGTCCAGTGTCTTGTACATTGGATCTGTATGTTTGCTGGAAGTACGTTTGTTGATGCTTGCTTGAGTCACCTATGCCCTGTTCATATCTGTATCTGATCATTAACTTGTAGTTAAGTAATGATAGAAATCTGGAGGTTTGAGGGTTGTGGGGTTTTTTTTCCTCCTGTCATTTTGGAATCATGATTTCATATCTTAGGTTCGTGGCATTTTGTTTTACTTGAATTTTCATGGCTTCATTCACTTTGGACTGCTTAATCTCATTTGTAATTTTAGATTTCAAGATTAATGAATTGTCTCTGAAAAATAGGAGATGGCTTCTGCAATCACAGAATTTCCCACTTTCTTCATCAGAAAATGTTTCTTGGACCCTCACTGCTAATTGGAGAAAGTTCAGTAAAATTAGTTTCCAGAGTAATTCTCAAGGAATTGTAAGAACTCTGTTAGGACTTCCTGTTCTTTTGGGCAGTTTACCTTTCAGCATGGCATATTTTTCTCTTTTTCTATCAATTTGAAAATAAGATCTTGTTCGGCCAGTCAGTGATTTCAGTCTTGGTGCTGCAGCAGGTGTTAGGGCCAGGTAGATTAGATTTGTTAGTTTTCTTTTGAAAATTGGTTCCCTTTAAAGAGGCTAACTTGGTGAGTCTGATAAACCTATGTAGCATTCTGTCCATTTTTTCAGATATCTTTTGGAAAGAAGACATTTTTCTGTTGCTTTAAAATACATGCAGAACTTGAGAATAATTGCCTGTGGCTATTTAGGTCACCTTTTTATTTTGTAGATACCAGTGTTCTGTTTTCTAGTAATAGTATGTTACTGATTTGATACACTTAATGTAAAACTCTGTAGGATTGAAATAATTTTCATATGCCAATTTTGTTGTAGCTCTGAAATGGAAATTTAGTGAACTCCCCTTCATAACATGAAGTTCATGTTGGAAGACAAAATTTTTTTGTTTCCATGCCATCATTCACAAGCCGTTCTGTCCTTGACCTGTGATCAGCATCATTGTTTTTAGTAGAATTTGTGGGCAAAATTTTAATGTAGGGGGTTTATGTCTCTCATGTTTTCAGCCTCCTATTTACTTTTTTTTTTTTACTAAACCACTTATTTATTGTTGTTCTGATTTTGGTTTGGGAGGTTTTTTGCTTTCTTGGGCGACATTGTTTTTCAAAGCCTAGATTGCAGAGACTTCTGTCAGTTCTACCTCTTATTGCCGTTTCCCCTTAATTTTTAAAGACCAGTTCTCATTTTTGTAGAAACTGTGTGTTTTTAATAGCAGCCTTGGGTGTTAGCCATCTTAGGGTGTTCTTCTATAAAAAGAAAGAATTTTTGATGTTCAGAGATTAAGGATAAAAATGTGTTTTCCACTGCAGTTTGAAATAATCCATGTCTTCTGTCATTTAGAACTGTGAGATTTTGCTTCTTGTTCACTTGCATTTTCTATACTTGCATCTTCAAGATACAGAACCTTAATTACAGAACAGGTTTTGTTTGTTCAGCTATTTATACTGAAAGTCCATACTATTTATTGAAAAAGAATCTAAAATAATAATTGTGAAATCAGTGGGAGTTCAAAAAGACATCCAAGCAGCTCCCTTTCCCTGCAAGAGAATCAATACCAGAACTTACTTTTAAAAGACAGGCTAAATCTAAGAGTCCTCCAGTGATGCAGGTTCTGCAACTTGTCAAGTTTTATAACTGGTTTGTTCTAATACTTCACTGCACTTACTATGGAGAGCTCTTCTTTGTATCTAGGATGAGTTTTGCTTTCTGAAGCTTATTCTATGCACAATAGGCGGTAGACTATTCTCTTAGAGTTTTACATGTTTAAAACCTCTATGTTATCCTCTAAGACTGCCAATTTTATATTTTTGGAGGAACAGAGGGAGAGTTTTCCATTTTTACGTGTTTGGATTTTTTTTAATGGTCTTTCGATAGGTCAGCTCTACTACAGTGCAATACAGCAGAAGGATTAGTGAACATGTTATGCATACTGTTCTTGAGTTTATTTATACTAGTATGGCATTTACAACATTAGCAACAACATCGTTCACTTGTGTAATTTTCAATCTACTGTAATGTTTATATACTGTTATAGGTCCATCTTTTCCCTGTGTGAAGAAAAAATAAGCTGATTGTTCTACATGATGTTTTCTTCTTTCACTGACTGGTGAAGTTAGCTGTCAGTTCTACCATCCAGGATATAGTTATTGGCCTTTAGTTGTATTGTCGATAGTAGCGTTTATCCTTCAACCAAGTGTTACCGTTCATCAGGAAGTTTAAGATGATGCAGTTTAATATGTTAACATTGTGATACAGTGCATGGTTCATAGTTGTCATGCTACACAAAGTTAAATTCCTTGGCAGTCTTTCTACATTAGGAACTGTTGCACAGTCAGTATCACATTAAAAAACAATTTAGTTTTCAATATCACTGTGCCAAAACCCGTGATTTACAGATACCAAGAATACCATGAGGGCTGTTTGTTCTGAATTATTTTTTCAATCAGGAGAGGAAAAAATGCTCCCTTGTGACTAGTAACACACTCAAAATGTTTTCAGCACTTTCTTACACTTAATTTTTCAGAGTTGGGTTGTGGGTTTAGTCAGGCACTGCTACTTAGGTGAACAGTCAGTGTAGTAAGAAACAGCAGAGGTAGCAAAGTAGTAGCAAACGCTGTTCATTTGGATGAAAAAAAGCATAGGTCAACAATCAGTGATCTTAAGCACGTGATCTTTAAGTATGGGAGCGTGCTTGCTTTGCAAGCCTTAAATTCAGAAATTGAAACCAGTGTATTTTTATTGGCTATGTCATCAGGAGATCAAAATATAGTGTAGTAAGCTTTATATCACTATTCCATTGAAATCTTGGTATTGTTAAAAATTCAAAGATACTACTGTTTTCATTTTGCTTCTACAGTAAAATGAAAACCTTTAAAAACAAAGAGAAATGGAGCCCACGTAAGGTCAGTACAAGTACTCTACCTTGTGCAGATGTCTGTAGTTCTGTGTGCCCTCCTGGCATCAAATAAAAGTCTCTGTGGAAGATGAGGATGCTACAGTCTCCTTATTCACAGTGACTACAGAATTATTCCAAAAGCATTGAAATCACTGAGGTTGCTTGTGGTACTGCAATTTTTTTAGTGAAATAGGATCCTGGTCATAAAATTTTTCTTACTGTTCTGTAGTACAGGATGGGGCTGAAAGCCACCACCTTTCCACTGTCCCATCTCTGAGAGAGGGAATGTCACAAATGTTGTTTGCAAGGCATTTAAGTATTTCAGGGACAGAGATTACACAGATGCTGCAGTTTATTCTTTCACAGAATATTTTCAGCTATTGAGCCTCTGGTTTTTGGATTCTGAAAAGTAGAAGCAGAAGAAAGCAGAAAGCAGAAGAAAGTGAGGATGGGATGAAGATAATTTTAGGAAGTGGTGAAACGTTCCTGTTCGTTAGGAAGACCTACGTCTTCGAAATATATGCCACTTTGTGGAAACAGAATATAATTGTTTTGTTGATCTACTTACGGACTGTAGTTTTGTCAAAACAAATGCATATTCAGAGGATGTTTTCACAGTTTTTTCACAGTTTTATCACAGCTTTGTGTGTGCTTTGCTGCACCCTTCCATGCAACACCAGAAGTGCCTAGTTTACTTTATGGATGAATAAACTGCAAAATTATGTTAGGGAAAATGAAACTCTTCTAGGCTGTGTGACCTAGACATAAACAAATAAAATTCAGCTCTGAACATTTGTGTAAATCCTATCATTTCAGTCCTGAGTGTTTTTCCCCAGAATGTTCATAACTTAGTGTGCCAAGTAGCAGGTGGAACTGGTGTGGTTTTCTTTTAACAGGAGATATTTGTAACTCTTTGAAAGATGACCGTTTATAATGGGGATGTTGGCAGAGCTGCTTTCAGTGTGGTTTAGTGTAAATCCTCTTTTCAGCTGGTGATGGTGGCGAGACTGAGAAAGACAGTCTGACTACAGGAGGGATTGAAAGGATGGGCCTGAGCAAGGAGGTATTGCTGCTCCGAGGTACGGTGGGGAGGTTCAGTCAGATAAAGGTAGGAGAGCAGGTGTGAGATGGAGCTGGAAGGATTGTATTGTAAGTGAAACTAGTGTAATGAGATGGAGACTTCTGGCATGAGAACTGTTTGACACCTTTTTAATCAATATACAGGCAGGAGGACTACAAAAAAAGTATTTGTTGCAGTAAATAAGAAAGGGGATATAGTTATCTACATGTGCTTTCCAGGGGAAGATAAAAAGCAATCATATAAATAATCTACATACATATGTGTGTATGCATTTATTTTTAAGATGGCACTAGCTGAAACTTGGCGTATCTCTTTTCATAGAGTACGGTTCAATAAACAAAGCATTTCTGTTTGCATCATCTCCAGGCCCTATCACTAAGACTTCAGTTCACTATAGTGATCTTTACATCCAAGCAAACAAATGCTTCTCTGCACACTTGCTGTCAAGTACTTTGTCTCCCAATCATGTTGTTTTGAAGAGACTGTAAAATAGTAATTTTCAAGAATTTAATCTTTGAGTAAATCTTCAAAAGCACTTGTCCATTTTTCCTTAATGTGTTGTTTTGAAGAGGAACATTTCTGAACTTTTTTTTTAAGATTTGAGTCACCATTTCTTGAGTATTTTTAAGTCTTGATAAATTTGTTGAAAGCAAAAAATGATGGAAACTATTCACTGTAGGGGTTTTGACCCTTTTGAAGTAATGTATGGGCAGCTAGCTGACCTTTAAATCTTAAATTATCCTCCCATGATGATCATACATTTTTAAAGCCATTTGAACATGTTCTACATTTTAAGTGTAACTTTTTCTCTATTCCATTTCTGCTTGCATGGTCTTTTTGTTATACCTACAAAATCTAAGTAAACCTCATTACACTGTATATTTCTATAAGCATTTCTCTGAGCACAAACTTAATGAGCTGAGACACTCCTTTTGGAGTTATGAATTATTGAGTTGTTTTCTCTGCTTGTGAACGAAGTAAATGGACGTAATGAGTTAAAACAGTTACACTACATCTGCAACATTGGAAATCTGTGGCGTGACAAGAGAGTGTTTGCTGTGGCTTCTACCGCTAATAAAATTATTTTGATTAATGAAGACTTTTTTTCCTTGCACATTGTATTAATGTTGCAGGTGCTGTGGAGTGAAGTAGCAGCTCAACTAACTTCTGACTTCTCCTGAATTTGAATGGTTATTTGACCTCTCAAAATAAGTATACTGCTGCTTGTGATAGATTTTTTCTGTATGTGGAGAAGTAAACAGAAATATCTTCTCATTTGCACGTCAGGATTTTTTTCCTGCATAAGTATATAGACACATGCCAACTTGTTATAGCCCAGGCAATGATGTAGTCTACCTAATGTCATCTGCTTCCTTTGTCAGCTCTCTTGTGAGTTTCTCTAAAGAGAAAATATCTTTTAAAGCTTTTTTTTTCTTCACTGTTCCTTTTTTTACCTGCAACTTTTTCTCATTTTTCTTATAGAAAACTTTGTCTTTCTGATTTCATCGCTGTTAATAAAGTTTGGGGTTGTTTTTTGATGGAGGAAGTTCTGTTGTTAAATGCAAGTCAGAAGTAACTTCTTTTAGTGACTACTGCTTCTCACGGCTGTAAGCTCTTTTCTCTAGTGCAAAGTGCAAGACTTGCATGTTTCTCCCTTTAGAAGATCCTTAAGTTTGATGGATCTGGCAGTGTACTAGAAAAAAAAAAACCTGTCGTTTAGATACCAGAATTTTTATATCAATGCTTATTTTTTAAGAATTATTTTAGTAGAAATAGGAGATATAAATATAAACATAAACAATTTAACTCTGTATAATCCATTCAGTATACATGTGCCTAGACATCAGAAGGATAATGTAAAGCTAAGGTTTTAAAGAGATATAAAAAAAGATACCAATTATCTGTATGATTTTTAAGTCTCGTAAGGAATGTATTTTAGAACTTGCCAGTGATGGCTCATAATCACTTTGATATTTTGAGGAAAATGGTAGCTTTAAACAGATGATACAGAATTTATTTCTAAAAATGTATTGTGCTTATACAGTTGATAGCTTTTATTTCCATAATGTTTTTTACTACATAATTATACATCTTAATTACGTAATTACCGTCATAATTATTATGTAATTACATGTAGTTCCACTAATTACAAAATCAGGAAGTGTAATTATCTACTAAAAACTTTCTGAAATCTTATTTGTTCACTAGAGATTATTTAAAAGACCAGTGACCTACTGAAGATGGTGTGCAGTGTTGTACATAATAGCACCTCTCCTTTTCCCTTTCTTCATGGCCAATATAGTTTGAAAGGTTTATGGCAGGACTTTCATGTCTTTAATTATTGTTTCTCTTAAAATTAGATTGGAAACCTTGACTGTATTACCTGCAAATTTGGTGCCTCTTAATTTTTTTCATCGGTATCTTGTATGCTTAAATTTAAAGATCCCATGGCTGGCGTTACAGAAAGTTGCATAGTTTCAGTTAACACCTTTATAACTTTATTCTTTGCATTTTGGTTGAGGGTATCTGATTCAGAAACCTGGTTTCATCTCTGAAGATGGTTGGAAAAGTGTTGTTTGTGGTGATGTATATGTGGAGTGAAACCTTGACTCCACAAAAGACACGGGGAACACAGCCGATTTTCATGGGCTAAAGATGCCTTTTACTGAGTGAATCTGATTTTTAAAAATTTGTTTTCCTGTATCCATGTACATCCATGTCTGTCTGCCGATTTATTACTTACTATTGCACATACTTGGTTATAAATATATCTGAATGTGTGCAGTTTGACACTAAAAATGGTTTACTGCATGTTAGAGAAGAAAGAAATTGATATTCAGGACATACTGTGATTCTGTGACATCAGAAATACAAAGCTTTCTCTCACACTCACTGTGACAGCAAACATGCGTTTATTATGTCACCATGTTAAAGCAAACCACCAAGGGGAGAATACTTTCAGTATTCAGAAAACAGAATTCATGTGAAAGGATGATGTAAAAAAAAGTAGGATGTTGCAATTTGTGATACTGCTAGAAAGGAAGAAAATTGTAATCTCTGTATCAGAAGGGAAATGGTGAAATAGAAACATGAAGAAAACAGATCACTGGGATATTGACATTTCTATGGAATGCTTCAAGACTTAATACTGTCTGTGAACATGTATTGGTGTGTAATTTTTCTGTGCTTATTATATAAGGCAACAATTACCCAAAAGCTATTTTAAGCTCCCAGACTTGGCCTGGGGCCACAGGTGATGTGAATCTGTCATCTTCTTGATGTTAAATCTAGTTACCTAACCTTGCATCTGCTAAGCGTATTGAGTCCTAAGGAAAATTTGTCTCCAAATCACTTTGAATTATACTGACCTTTAAAAGAAATACAAAGTCATTATTTGTGAACACACATTGCGAAAACAGGGTCTTTATTTGATCTCCAAGCTTTAAATTAATGCCACAAATAAAATTATTTTAATTATTATACTTCCTGGAGTATAGTAATTGCACGGGAGACATTTCTTTTGAAATATCTTTCTGTATACTTAACAGAGGACTTCTATTATAAGACGTGATGGAAATATAGTTGTGCTCTTTTCTCTAAGAAAATGGATGGAGATAATGTTTTTGGTTTTTTTAAGGACGAGAAGGCTATGTAGTGAATAGCATAATGGAAGGTATTGGTTTTATTCCATAGGGGACACAAAAATGGTGCATGATATGCGTATAAAAACACAGCACAAAGCAGAGAAGTGTCAAAATGCAGCTTAAATTTGGTTTATTAAATCAAAAAGTACTTCCCCTCATAAAGGAGTATTACATTTTTACATTCAGAAAAAGGTGGCGGTATCAACCAATCCAAGCTGATCTGTTTCTGGGGTCAGGGGAGAACTGAGCGCTTGAACCCGTGGGTGTTACTGCCATTAAAATAAAGAGTGCATGTGAAACTATTTGGAGGACATATTTCAGAACAGTGTGTGTGAGCACAACCACTACCTTTTTGTCTCGCAAGCCATCCACTGGCACGGTTTTCAAGTCCATCTCTCAGCAAAGCCACACTTATTCTGTGACAGAGTCACTCTAGGAGATGCAAAGAGAGAGAATTACCTTTTTTTTTTTTTTTTAGCTATTTTGAGGATTGTCTTTTCATAACATCCAACTACCAAATTTCATGTTTCAGGCTAATGAAATTCCATTGGCTTTTGAGGACCTGGGACAGACTAAAGTGTTGCTCAGCCTTAAACTAAAAATATAGCAAGATATTCTTTTGTCCTGCCTTGTCTGTTTTCTGGGAGGGGTCATAGATGGACGAGAAGGGCGGCTGGTCGGGTTAGGGAGCTCTTTGTTTTTGTCTAGCAGAAACGAGTTTGGAAGAAGTTGATTTGATCCTGCCAGGATTACAACTGTCAAATGCATATCAAAATGTTTTCCCATCTTATATTATTTAACTCAGAATATAATAATGTAATTATTTTGACATGAAAACGTTACGTACTGTGGTATTTCCACTTATCTTTAAATAGACGTTTTTCACTTTGTGAGAGATGCATGCAGTAAGACAAAACAAAAAAATGAATAAAAAGGAGTGAGTGACAGCCTAAGCTAGTTTATTTAGATGATAAAAACAAATAATATTTGAAGTTAATAGAATTTAACAGACTTGGAATTAAAACATCTAGCTACTTATGGTATTGCTTTTTATTTCTGGTGTAACAATATATGATGCATAAGCAGCCAGCAGAACATAACAGTAGGTTATGTGTTAACATATATATAACAGAAAGATTATGTGTTTTATTTATTTGTTTGATCTTTGCTTCTTAAGAGACAGGTAAAGAACTTCCAGTTCTCACATCAAAATCTGTGGCGCTTATCTTGGTACCATAATCAAAAGCCCAACAAAATATTAATACCAAGGTAACTTTTTATTAGTTTATCAGATTAATATTTTTCTTGGAAAAAAAATGGGGCGGATATGATTGGGATCATATAATATGTTATATTTTATGCATATATAAAAAAATATATATGCGTAAAATATATCCAGATATCACTGGGATAGGGTTTTGTTGTTCTGTTTTGGTTTGGATTTGTTGGAAATGATAGACATCTTGGGTTCCTAGGTGTCCTTATCTTTTTATTTTTCCAATATTCTTACACTTTAGAGATCCTTTGGAAATAACTTTCAATTTCATACTGCCTTGAACATCAGGTGTCACCTGCTGCTGGTGTTTTGCTGTCACTAAAGCCCTAGGCCTGTCATTGGCTTAGCATCCTTCACCAAAAAATAGATGTGAAAGGTGAGTAGCAGTACACTCAGACTTTACAAAGGTTTTATGAAGGTAAATAAAAGACAGGTTAAGATATTACAGCGGGATAAGATAAACAGGTAATTGCCACAATGCACATCCGCGTGCCAGGATGCCTTTCAGTTACTTGACTCTGTGTGTCTATTCTGACTGTAGAAACAATATTAATAGTTAAGCATTACATTACATTTGAAAGGATTTGAGTTGTTGAAGATTTTTTGTAACATAGCAATTACAGAGTAAACTTTTATTTTTCAGGGAGGAGGGAAAGGTTATGTGTTTTATTTATTTGTTTGATCTTTGCTTCTTAAGAGACAGGTAAAGAACTTCCAGTTCTCACATCAAAATCTGTGGCGCTTATCTTGGTACCATAATCAAAAGCCCAACAAAATATTAATACCAAGGTAACTTTTTATTAGGCTGTTATAGGGATTCATATGGGGTTTTTTTTGTTGGATAGGTTGTATTTTATAAAAGCAAGGAGAAATACCTGTTCTGAATATACATGAGGAAAGAGCATTAGTGCAAAAGTAGAATAAAGACATAAAAGAACCAACCAGATGTATGAGGTGAATTTGATAAGAAACCAATCCTGAAATTCACAATAATGAAGGCACAGAAGAGAGTCCTGAGAAACAGAAATGTGGAAGGATTTGAAGAGGCAACAATGAGCTGAACTAATTTGCAGTGTAGCTTGACATTGAAATAGTTAATTGCAAAATGTGGCCTTTATTTTTATGGATTGCTTAAACCCAGTAAGGTTTAAATTAGATCCTGCATTTCCAGTGGGAGCTCCCCGAACTTTGGACTTCATTATAGTTGTACTTGTTACCCCGTGAGAAGTTTTTCTTGATTAAAGAAGTGTTAAATAAGATCTGTATATATGCATTAATTGAAAACAGTTGCATGATTGTAGGCAGCGCCTTACATTGCCATTAGTCATCTCTGAAAGAATTCCAGAGTTGGGTTCATTTGAAAGCAAGTCATTTTGTATCATCTTGTTCTGGATGTGTAAAGTGGGGAAGGGAGAAAGATCTGGAAAAGTGTGTGGTAAAGAAGTTGGTTTTGTCAACCTCTAAACATAAAATACGATTTGGGAGGAAGTCTCTCTTTGCGGAAATCAGCAGTTTTACAGATGGAGTACATCCTTCTTGGGAAGTTTCTTCAGCAATTGCAAGCTGAGGTTTTTGAAACGTCTGGAGTAGGACAGTATTTCTGTTGAGTAGTACATTTTTGAAGGCCATTATTATGATAAACCATGTTCTTAGCATAATTCAGATTGGTATATATACTTTGATTTTAAAATTTGGGATCTTTTGCAGACTGTGAACTACAAACAGCATTCAGAAAAAAAAGATACTGTTGAATTTACACAGAATTTTTTACATTTAAGACTTTCCAGCAGTGTATTTTCATCGTGTCACCAACTAAGTCTAGAAGCCCAAGGAATTCCTGAAGGTCAAACAACCTTTTCATTATAAAGCAAAGCTCTCTACTGCAATATATCCCAATTACAAAGATAATGTAAATCGCATCAGTGAGAGGCCTTTCATATAGTAAGAAGCCAGCTTTATCTTTTCAGCTGAAACAGATAGCCTTTAAAAAAAGTGTGTGAGTGATGTGTTAGGAAATGAACTATGGTAGACAACAGCAGTGAGTTCAGTAATGAATGGGGGTATACATAAAGGTTTCCTCCCTTTAGAGGAAATCTGTCTGATGCTTTGCTTTGTTAGATGAAAAGGGGTGAGAGAGGAGTGAACAGAAGATCCTTCATCTTTCCATGGGTAGGATTTTCTACTTAGACATAGATTCTACTTAGACATAGGCATGATAGCTTCGTTGAGCAACGAAGCTGGTGAGGGGGCTGGAGAGCAGGTCTTATGAGGAATGGCTGAGAGAGCTGGGGTTGTTTAGCCTGGAGAAGAGGAGGCTGAGGGGAGACCTCATTGCTCTCTACAACTACCTGAAAGGAGGTTGTAGAGAGGAGGGTGCTGGCCTCTTCTCCCAAGTGACAGGGGACAGGACAAGAGGTAAGGGCCTCAAGCTCCGCCAGGGGAGGTTTAGGCTGGACATTAGGAAAAAATTTTTCACAGAAAGGGTCATTGGGCACTGGCACAGGCTGCCCAGGGAGGTGGTTGAGTCACCTTCACTGGAGGTGTTTAAGGCACGCGTGGACGAGGTGCTAAGGGGCATGGTTTAGTGTTTGATAGGAATGGTTGGACTCGATGATCTGGTGGGTCTCTTCCAACCTGGTTATTCTATGATTCTATGATCATGTCACAGATGAACGTGCTTCCCAAAGTGGTGTGTATATACATATATGTATATGTGTATTTGAGACAAAAGTACGTGCAACAGTGAGGTCCTAGTAGAGATGAGACCTGAATACTCCTAAAACATGAAATAGCTCAAAAAAGCTGAAGGGTTTCAGTTCAGTGAAGTGACCAAGAGACTTCATACATCTCCCCTCTCTACTGGCAGTTATCTAGTGTCAAGACTGTAAGAAGTGATGGTTTTGTATGAACACAAGAGAGGTGAGATCCACTTCTGCACAGAAGATACCAGTTCAGTCTTAGCAAGAATATTACAGAATGACTTAGGCAAGGAGGCGCTTCTGGAGATGATCTAGTCCCAAACCTGCTCAGACCAGTGTGAGCCACTGTAGGTTGCTCATGGCCATATACACTTGGGTTTTGAGTATTTCTATAGATGGAGGCTCCTCAACTTCTCTGGGCAACCTGTCCTACCATTTGACCACCCTTACAGTAAGAAAGGAAGATATTTTGTTTACTTGAAATGTATTGTATTTCAATTTGTGCTTCACTGCTTCTGATTCTGTCAGTATCAGGTGTTTATACAAATTGATGAGGTCCCCTGCCTTGAACCTTCTCTGCTTCAGGCCAAGCAGACCCAGCTTTCTCTGCCTTGAATGGTGGATGTTACAGTCCCTGTGATTATCTTTATAGCTCTTGATGGACTCGCTCCACTAAGCCCATTTCTCTCCTGTACTGAGTAGCAAGCACCGGACCCAGCACTCCAGGTTTCTCTCAGCAGATCAGGGGAGAGTGCATGGGTTATCTCCCTCAACCTGCTGGTAGTGCTCTGCCCAGGATGCTGTTGGCTGCCTTTGCTGCAAGGGCTCATTGTTGGCTCACGCTCAGCTTGTATACTCTTTAGCTTGTTATATCGGTATTGCTGGTTTTTTTACTGTCTACATAAAGCAAAGCAACCAAATATTACTACTGGAGAAAACTCCCTGCAAAGGAATGCACTACACTTCCACTGGCTTTAAGGTCTCTAAATTCAAGCATTTGTTTGTGAAGTTACCAGTCCGCGTTCCACTGCTTAGTGGAAAGAGTTGGGCAGTTCCCCTAATCTCATCTACACTGGGCTGATGTGGATCACATTTGAGAAATGCCTTCTCTGCTTCATTGGTTTTAAAGGGGACCCAGGGTGGCTAGTTCAAATGTAGAAAGCAGTATGCCTGGTAAAGTTGTCCCAGAGACGTAGTCCATGAACTCACCATGCTAGATGCCAAATGTGGAAAATTGTTATGTACAGCACTCCAGTCACCTCATGGTTTTTCATCAAAGAATAAAAAATAGCATCAAAGTAGTTTCCTTTATCCTTCTCCAGTTGCAACCTCTGTTGACTAAAGCCAAGTGCGAAGAGCATGTCGCTCTGCAATTAACCACTTCTGCATCCCAGAATAACCTACTTCTAAAGTATACATGGCTAATTGTAAAGACTTGAGGAAAGGCATCTAGTTACCAATGTTAACTATGAGGTGGCAGAATGCCATAACTCCTACCACTCCATCAGAAAAATCTGTTGTGAGGTCTGCAAATCGACCTGTTAAAAATCACTTTCAGAATAGAGTTCTGGATTGTGTCATGGGAGCAGCTTGTTGTTTTGTGGTTATTTGTAGAGAAGCAAAGGGTGTAATTCTTCTAAGCCCCTACTATTTTTCAAAGGGACAAATCTAGAAACTAAAAGTTCTTGTATGAGGTCATTTGGAAATTAATTTACAGTCTTCAAGTTAAGGAGCTATTATCTATTAATAGCTATTCTTTATCCACAAAAGATTTTAGCAGTTAAAAGCCAAATCCATCAACCTCTGTTTTTTTGTATTCAGTAAATACAGGGATTTTGATAACTCCAGACGAAGTTATCCCAAGGAGGAGTTTAATATTCTACAGATCATAGCACATAATCTTTCTGCTTGAATGTCAACCATGAAAAAGGAAAAGGTACATTTACAAAGACGATTTAAGAAGGCCATTTAAAATATATTTCTTTGTAACAGGGCAGCCTCAGATAATCCATTATTTTATTTGTACACCCTCTTTAAGGAGGGTGGAAGACAAAAGGCACGCATGGATTTGTAAGTATATCAAGTTAGTACACTGAGTTCAAAGGCTATCTCTGCATGAGGGACTTTGCACATCCTCTTCCAGATCAGCTGCAGCATCAGGGACAGGAAGATCTGCAAAGCATTTTGTTTGCCATGTGTTCAATCTCCTGTCATCTGCTAATGCAGTCTTTGTCAGAAGGTACTTAATGTTGTGGTACCCGAGTAACCTGCTTCCCTCTTTCACATCCATTGTTCTGCGGAATACCGATCTCCTATATTCCCTGTTGGAAACTGCTGACTTGCCACAAAGTGGAGATGATCAGCATACATGCTTCCCAAGGGGGGAAGAAAAAAAGAATGTATTGGCATCCTATTTGTGGGACTGGTCACATAAGTGGGACAGGGTATATTGCTGTGTCCTTGATGTATTATTGACAGCTAAGCCTGTGATCTCTTACTGTTTCAGAATGGCTAGTCTTATGTTGCCATTGAAGGGTGGGATAGCAGATACAGTTCCTTGCAGGTCATATGAGTGGGAGTCTTTGGAGAGAAAGTTTGCTGGCCCCTGTATCAGAATAGCTATAGACGTGTGTTTTATTCACTTCTGTAGTGTCTTGTGGAGGAATTAGCAGGATGTGATGGTAGATGCCTCATCCCTGGAAACTTTCAAGGTCAGGTTGGATGGGGTTCTGAGCAACCTGATCTAGTTGAAGATGTCCCGCCTCACTGCAGGGTGGCTGGACTAGATGATCTGTAAAGGTCCCTTCCAATCCAAACCATTCTATGATCCTGGGAGGAGCACAAAGGGAGAAACTGGAAAAATTAGGAGATTATGTCTAAAAAAGTTAAGAATGTTTGGGTTTCATTTTCTTTTTAAATTGGCCAGTGTGTTAAAACAGAAGAATGTGTTTCTTAATTTGACCATACACTACGTTAGAACAGGGTTGATGTTCCTGAGTGCTGAACCCTGATGATTCTTCACCTTCCCAATGGTGTTTCCCCAGCGTTGCAAGTTAAGGTTGGCAGGGAGTAGTTTGTCATGTTTGCTTTGTGAAAAGCTTGCTTTTCTGAAAGGTTGCCCAAGTTGCTTTCCTGAGGAGGGTATAAGCTTCACCAGGACCAGACAGCTGTTACTTGGTGGCTTTCCATATGCCTTTTGTGAAATATGACTCTTCCTTGGTTTCCTTCATCTTTGATAAAGGCCAGTTAAATTAGGAAGAGGTAATACAAGTTTGCCAGCGATGACTTCTTTTTTTTCCCGCATTTAATCTCATACCTGTGAAGATGACTGCACTGGAAGCATTAGTGTTGTAGGACAGTGCAGTGAGTGTGCAGGACCATGACAAGAGATAGTGATGGTGGAGTATTTCAGCACTTGTCACTCTCTGTTGTGTGACAGAGGAAAATCTATCCCTCCTTCAGTGTGTGCTGGGATGGTTCTTGCATATCTTTTGCACTGTTAACATACAGATTTTGTAAACCAACATCTACAAACCAGTGGGTACCTGGGAACTGGCTGTTTCCCATCCCAGGTACCAGTGGTAATGACCAGATGGCTGTAGCATCATGAAGTCAGCTGTTTTCTGAAGAAGTCTGACTTTGTAATGCTCAGAAGTTTTCTAAGGGGGGGAAACGTACTTATTAATGACTGGTCTGACAGGAAAAAAAGAAAAAGTTAAAATTTAAAAGGTATTTTATTTTATTTTATTTTATTTTATTAAAACACAAGCATGTCCACAAAAAGGAGCATGTTGGCAGTTTCTTCTATTATAATACATAGATTGAAGGTACATGGACAGGTGCTATGTACCTACAGATGTATATACTTGTATGTACCTATAGATACGGGTCTCCTGCAGGCAAGTACTGCAGTATTTTGATGTTGTTGTTCTAGAGGAAGATGTAAGACTCCTGTGCACATGGTCTGAAATAATCCTGTGTTGGGCAGCCATTCCAGAAGTTTATCTAAGCAGCTAGGTTCTGTGGGGTTCTTTTTTTTTTTTCTGGAATTGTGTATATCACTAAGAATTATACATTTGTCTGGCTCCTCACAGTCAGATAAACATTTAATTTAATGTGGGCAGGGGGGTATTAAATGTTTTTATTTTTGGAGTGTTGCATGTTCCCTTTCCAGGTAGAAAGGAACTATGCTTTTTTTTCATCTTATCTTTTTTTTTTTCTTTCTGGTCCTTTGGGGGTCTGGTTTGCCTCCTAATGTGTAAAATATTGTGTGGGAAGCAGGTGAAGGTGAGTAAGGTTGAAAAAAAAAGTGAGTTAGATCTTAGAGGTTTGAGATTGTCAGAAAAGCTCAAATTTAAAATTGTTTTGTTACAATGTTGATATGTAGGTAACAGTCTACAGCTTAACTCAGGATAAAGCTGGCTGTTATCAAATACTTGAACAAAAAGCCATGAGTAAGTTGCGCCAAGTGTTTATTGAATACAGGTTTCTCTATTAGTATTTCAAGCCTTTTTAGATTAAATACCTCATGTGGTGGTGATTCTTTGACCAAGGCTGTGGGCTTTGTGGTTTCATCATGTGTAAAATAAAGCCACGGCATTTAATTCTGACTACATGCTTCATCCAAAACTAGATCACAAATGGCATTTTTATTTTGTTTATAGTTGATCTTCTGTGCAGCAGCAGATGCTTTAGTCTGTTGTCATCTCCCCTGTTTTAGTGACTGTTTTTGACAGAGCAATTTGCTTTCAGGTGTCTCGTTTTGCTTTTGCTTATGCTGTCCTTATGCCTGATGTTGTGGGAAAGTCATTTCCTCAAATCAGCAATGGTAACAATTTGAGTAAGTGAATGGCAATTGAATTCCAAGTCTTCCAACAGCACTGATGTGCTGATATACCAGATCATCGTTCTCCAGAAAAGCTTGTCTACCAGTCATCTCCTGTTACAATCAAAGTTATGTTTTGGATAACTCTGCTTGATTTGAAATGCTTTCAAAAATTTCCTTTCATGCAGTTGCTAATTAGCGACTGACTGAATAGGTGCAGTCTGGTAAGCTGCTGCTCTGTTTGTAAGTTGGTTTCAGTTTCATTAATGAGAATCGATTTCAGTAGCCTCTGGAAGAATTTTCTCTGCCAGAGAAAAAATGTGTAGCCTTCAGGACCAAAATCCACAAAGTTAAGGTATGGCAAGGATGGCAGCTACAACAGATAAGGCAACATTGCTCTCAGTATTTTTGAGTGGGAAATAATGAGATCTGTGGGGTTTTTTTTAATTATTAGTTGCATTGGAACTTGTCCGACTTTTGAAAGTGTATTCTGTGCATATGACAGGCTTTATACTAAGTTATTACTAATGTGTGGACTTACTTGATTGCAGTCAGATGTGCATACTTAATATGTGCGAGAACTCATAAAATGCATTTAAATATGAAATACAATTGAAACACTGCATAAAGACCAGTCAAACCTATGAAGTTGAGTTACAATGGGTTATTGCTGTTAGCGCACTGCCCAGCTGCACCTTTTTATTAGAGATTTGACCTTTCTATTTGAATTTTCTAGCTTTTGTGGTTTTAAGCAGTAGCTTGATGCATAAGATGCTTTTACGAGGAGAATTTCTTTCCACTATCATTTTTTTTAATACTGCAAGGTTTGGTTATAACTGGTTTTGAGTATTTTGAGAGTTTCTGCTTGTCTATAAAAACAATTAATTGCTTTTGAAAGCAGGCCATGTTCCTAGCTGCTGATAGGTCTGCTTACATCTCTTTTCTGTGTTTTTGTGAACAACTGATCAAATTAAATTCGTCACTCTTGGCTTGTGGTGATTTTAAATTGAAATGGAATATATTAAAGCAGCCAACCACACTGATTATATTGCAAGCCTCATTTAATTTCATACATTCACGCATTATAGTGTAAAGCAGGATTTTTTTTTTTAAATGTGTGATTGTGACTGTACCTTTAGCAACTCCAAAGGTCATCTGTAATCGGTGCATAAATTATTAGTGTTAGATATCCGATTCCTGAAAGCACGTTCCACAATGCTCCATATACATTAAAGGTGGAGAGCAAAAAAAATCAAATTGTTGTCATTTCACTGATGTGCTGTTCTTGATACCATCCAAGTCCTTACTGGTGAGTAAGCTGCTGCATTGAAACCTTTATACGTATTGGGATAGTTGTTATCCATAGAACACAGAACTGTCTGTTCGGAAACACTGAGTCACCGGAGCATAAATTAGATACTACAGAGATGGCAATGTGTTGTTATAAAGGTGTTAACACAGTGCTTTGTGGTTCCTTCTTCCAGGTTATCAGGTGACAATGTTTTCCTGAAGTGTTCACAATAATAGAATATGTTTCTTAAAGCTTTTCCTCAGGTTTTATTAACAGGCACCTTCTTATAACCTATAAGAACCTTCATAGAACCTTCTAGTTGAGAGAATAAAAATGCTGGCAGAATAATTTTTTACACAAACTCCCTCTCTGTATGATTATCCTTGAAAATAAATCTCTCTGTTCTTCCCCTGTACTTGCTCAGCTCTAAATGTCCTGCAAATTAACACTGTGAATACTTGTTGTTTGCAAAGGGGCATCAGTTTAAATTCACATTTCAAAGCAAATTTTCCGGGCTTGCGTATAGCATAATGCAAAAGAACAGTAGTTACACAGGAACTTTCAACGGGGATTCCTGTATTATTGGAAATATTTTACAGTGTTGTATGTGTTGTTCTATGCAGGGCTATTTCCTTTGCTAGAAATCCTTTTGGAAAGTAGTAGCTACACCTTAGCATCCAGATAGCAGCTGCAATCCGAGGAAGAGTCAAGGCATTGGTCGTTTGGTCTTTATCTGGAGGGTGCCAGCTTTAGATGAGGCTGGAGTTCTACTCTATTATCTTTCATTTACCAATAGACAACTGGATCTGAAGCAAACATTTCAGGTTACTGTGGTAACTTGGACAAATTGGCTTTCATGCCATCCCTCTACAGCTTAAAATTAACATGAGTTAGTGTTTTCTTTTTAATTCAACCAAGTATTATTTTTATACCTATTGAAGAAAAGACACTGTAGTGGCTTCTGTGGCTGGAAGAAAACAATGAAATTCTCAAAAATATTTAGTTTCTGCTTAGTTTTGCTCCTCCAAGAGACTCATGACCACAGAACAAAACTGAAGAGGAGTTACCACAGAATATCGGTATGTAAAGACAATACACATCATTAAAGCAGCTATAGCCTTTGTGTCGCCCATACAGCAGCAGATCTAACAAGATATGAGATGTTTCTAGTTTTCTAAATAACTTGAGTGTCTTCAGTGGGGTTTTGTGGTTATTTACCAGTTGCCTTCATAGATTTTACAGCTTACACTTTGATTTTTGTCACCAGAATTCTAGTTGCACTCAAAATCCTTGCTTAGCTATTTAATATATATCCATTCTTGGAATAAATTGCATCAGTGACATATATGACATACCTAGATGGTGTCTACCAGCTTCTTCACAGTCTCATTTTATTTTTTTAATATTTTGAAGTCTGATTTTTCAAGAAATACTGTGGTTGAGAAGAGATTAAAGCTGACATCTAATTCATGTTTCCTTTAACATAAATATCAAAATGGAAGCCATGATATTTAGATATTCTTATAAATCGTCTTAGTGATCTAGTATGATTTTATCTTCACAAATGGTAAACAACAGAGTAGTTCTTCTGTTGTGCTGCAGGATTTTTGGAGACCTATTTCAGGGTGCCAGAAAATATTTAGCTTATATTCAAGAAGTTCTCTTAAGCATCCACTGATAATGCAGAGGGTAGTTTGTTGACATTGTTCATGGTCAAAAAACAGGTATTCATTTAGGGGGAGGCAGCAATGTGCATATTGTTTTAACTGGGAATTGCCCATATGAAGAGAGGTTTCTGAGTAACACTTCTGTGAGTTTAGGAACTCGTGCTCAAATCTGTGGTGTGCCTCTGGATGAACTTACAATCATTTGCAGAAACAAAGCTAATAATGCAAAGGGCAGGAGCCAATACAGGAGTGTAAGTTAATTCTTAATAGAGAAAGGTGCTTCCTTATGCATTTCTCTTTCAGATAGTACGTAGTGTAGTGAAGGAGGTGTTCCAAGGACAAAAGAATTTTGTGCATTTTAAACATGTGTATTAAAAGCTTTGAACAAAACTCCTTGATCAAAAACTCTTTCAAACTGTTTGACTTCTCAAGATGTATTTATCTCTCCAAGTCTTTTCTGACGAGCTTGGATTCACATTTGGTATTCAGGTATCTGAAAAATAAATTTGAATATGGGACTTTCACTGGTGTACTGACCAAAACATAGCATGAGCACAGTATGTGAGAATCCCTATGCAGGATACTTAGAATTCCTAGAGGGTTAATGTGGATTATGAGAAGCAGTTGCCAATATCAATCTAATGCCATAATAATTACTAAAATCTAATCAACTATATTTGCCAGTTCTCAGCACCGATTCTGAGCCTTTTCCCTTGTCCCAAAGCGTTCCCTAGATTCAATGGGTCTATATGTCTGAATTCTTTTGTTTTAATCACTTCAATATTTCTTGTGTTTAAATGAGTTTCAGCAATAGTACTTTTCTGCAAGGATGAAGTTCTAATTGTTATCTTAACATAAAGTTTGTAATTAGACGCAAAAACATTATTTTCATTGGTGTTACAAATCCAAAGCATTTCTAAGAAAACATTGGGGCCTGTTGTCTGCTGAGCAGTAGCTTTGTATGGCGGAGTGGGCTAGAAAGTTCATTTTCCAGATCAGTTCCTCCTATCTAAATTGTGGAGTGCTTAGTCATCTGAACCTGTGATTGTGTAGTGCGTTACGTATTTTAAAACTCATTATACCTGTGAATGGTACTCGGTATCATCAAAAGACCTTTGCAGTTTCCCTCTCATTAAAAGAAGTTATATTTGTATTAGTGGAGCGAATTTCAATAGCACAACATGCTTACATCTTCCAGGCCTCAGAACAAAACTGAGTTAAAAGGCAAGCATTACTTTCCATGATCTCTAATGAATTATTATTTCACTAACCCTTTACAACCATTTTAATCCTAACATTTTTCCTTCCCACATGGTGAATGATGACATTCACTGTGTGCCATAATGCATCTTGCTGGTTCCATTGTCTATGAGGTAGTCTCTTACTGAAGATGTAAATGCAGTAAAAGGAAGGGTTATTGGAAACTTGTGGCACTGATATCTCAAGTTCTTTTCTCAGACTGAGTTTTCCTGCCACTGTCCTTCAGTGTGCAAGTTTGGCCTTATCCAGTGTAACTGGATCATCTTAACTGATGTTTTTATTGTACATGGTGAATGTCTACAGTAGAGTACCAGGCTTGTCGTAGGAGTGAGTGGTCGCTCCGTCAGTGTGGAACTGGTGGCATTCACCTACTGAATACATTCAGGTAGGGAGCACCAAGACTGCCTGTAGTAGGTAGACACCCATGTGTGACTCAATAAATTAAATAGCGCTAAATGCTTAAAGACCTCTTTAGGCTGTTACAGATTCTGAAAGGTTCATGTGGGCTCAAAATATTTGGAAACATGTGGAAGGAAAAATTGACCCAGAGTTACTCTGCACAGCAAAAGTAGTGGTCGGTTCAAGAAGTTGCTGGACTTCCCAGGTTGCTAATTTCATAAGCCAGGGCTTTTCTTCTCTCCATATGAGAATTTAAGGCCATATGCCCCTGTTTTTGTTTGTAGTGTATGTGTGCTGTATCATGAAAAATTCCAGTGCTGTGAAAGTAAAACCTCTTATAAAAGGAAGATGGATTTCTGTCCATATGGATGGTAGACATTGCTTTCCTTGGCAGTGTTGTGGGATCAGTGGAACAACGTGTAACGCCTTCTGCCCTTTGCGAAAGCTAAATTTTTGTTGCGGCAATGCAGCTTCATGCTAAGCTCTCACTTACAAGACACAACAGCTGAGAGCGCCCTTGCCAGCCCCACACAACTGTTGAAAGCAATAGCTCACAGGGCATGTTAAAACCCACTTTTAATTTCCTGCAGAGCATGTGGCTGCCTGATTCATTAATGCACTGTGGGCAGTCATGTTGCTTTCTAATCTTAATTTTTATTTAATCAGTGGCACTAGGAATTTGACTAGCTGAGTGTTGCTATTTAAAAAGTATATGAAGATGGTTTGCCTGTTGCAGAGGGTTAAGCCAGGTAGTGAAGTAGAAAGCAGTAGTAAAAGACTCTGACCATTCCTCCCTCCCTCAAAGAGTATTGATCTTTATGCCTTATATTCAGTGTGCTCTTTGACTGGCCAATCTGTTGGCTGCAGTAAATCTTCATTGTTCTTTCTTTTCTTTTTAATCCATGTCAAAGTAACAATTAGTCATCCAGTACCTAGCTGGTGTAGATGATGTGTCAAACGAAGGCAAAATAGAGCAGCAGACTCTTCTTGAAGTTTCCTTTTAAGCTTTCCAAATCAACTTTTAAGAAATTTAGCCAGTTCTGTTGATTTTTATCTTGGTTTTGAACAGCACATATGAAATGTGCAGATGACTCTAACCTGTGCTAGATGTCTGATTTCACTGTTATTATCAGAATTGAATTTACTAGTTTCAGCAAAATAAAGAAGACAGATAGCTGATCTAACTATGAATATAAGTTCTTAGTTTCAAGATCCAGGTACTTTGTTGTAGTCTTTCCTTCCTCTCTGAGAGACAAGAAAGAGGGGGCTTTCACCCTTGAAGATTTGTGAGCCTTTGATGAGACTGAACACTGAAATCTCAGTTCTATTCAAACTGTTAAAAGTGCCTCACTGAGAATGACTTACAGTAGCTCTTGACTTGAGCATCTTCAGCAGCAGAAGAGCAATGTTGTATGCCATAGGAAAATATAGATGCCAGCAGAGGCATCTCTGAAACAAAAATTGAAAATGTTGTGTGCTGGTTTACCTCATCTCCCAGAAGGCTGGGTTCACATCGTTAGTTATTATTTGTATCATGCTGCTATCTAGGGGTCTGATGCACCACAAATAGGCAATTTTGAAGACCACTCCTGCCTATGGAATTTGCAGCACAAGAGAAGCAGTAGGTCAGAGGAGGAGGCGTCATCAAACCTGTTTTACAGACAAAAAATGAAGCCTGAGTTAATTCAGCAAGTAGTCCAGTGTAATGTTGGAAAGTGGTGGCTGAGCATAGCGCCTACATCTTTTGAATGATGATTCAGTGCTCAGCAGCTGTAAAAGCAGGATGAATAGTCTGTCCTTTTTTTCTTTATTCTTCTCTGATGATGCAGATAAAGCAGGAAACTGATGGAGTCTTCCAGATAAGGATATCTCAGTTTCATGAGCACTTGCAGTGATGGAATTAATATTAAGCTTTACTAAGTGCAAAGTACTGTGAATGCTTTTAGTCAAGTCTTGCTAGCAGATCTTTTAATTACGTTTTTTCTAATTCGTTCTGTGGATTTTGTTCACTTCTTGACTTGTCTTTGGTTGTCTTGACTTTGGTCAGTTCTGGTTTTTGATATTGCAGGGGGGTGGAGTGTGTCTGTTTATTTGCTTTTCTTTTTCGACTTCTTCCCACTTGACCTTGATTTTTGACCAATGCATCTCTGGACTCTCTTTTTAAAGGGAAATGCTTCCCAGTATTTTCATTGGTGGGATGTATTCTTTTTAAGAAATTCCATCTATAATTCAGTCCTGCTTGCACAGTCACAAGTCGTACAAAGTTGAGTCTCATTTTGAACAGGCTTGCATAACCCCAAACCAAGACACTTCAGTCCTGTTACTCCACAAAGAACTGTGTGATCTGGCTTTGCGACTGGTTAACCTAAAGAACATCAGTTTCGGGCTTATCAGGTAGTTCATCTCTTACTGCCATCTCATTTTTGCAACATGATTAGCATTTGGCCAAAAGGAAAAATAGATGATTGATGATTGCAAAACAGCCATTGAGACACTGAGAAAGTCAGTAAGTATGTTTTTCTTTTATAAAATAATTCATCAGAAAACGGGAAGAGGATGCACAGCTAGTTACATATCATGGGAAAATGAATGTCTTCTGACTCTGCCATAATAATAATTTCCTCCTTCCCTATTTCTCCTGAGCAAATATACTCGGAGTACTCTTCAGTGATAGTGTATATAAAGGATATCCTCCAAGAAGAGATTGGCAGGTTTAATTTGTTTGATGTGTGCAATCACAGTCCATGTTAAATTCAAAATGCTTGTCCAATCAAGGATTCAATATAGAAAAGAGGCAGTAACAAGCATGCAGTACGCTGTAATAAAGAAATCTGTTGATTGAAAACAGTTTGTATATTTTGGAAATGATAGGGAATGTAATTGGTAAGAAAGAAAAGGATAGGGCTTCATAAATAATGGGAAATAGAGCACATTTTTTCCACTGATAATGCTAACTCAATTTAAAAATATTCCAGTGCTGAATTTTCTGTTCAGTAAAACAGATCTGGTAGATCTTCCCGTACTCTAAATTTCATGATTAATAGAAGGAGCTCTTTATTTTGATGGTGCCAACTTTAATGTGTTGAATTTCAGTTATAATGACCCTCTCTCTCATGTTTTTTTTTCCCTCTGTCTCCTAACCCTCAGGAACTATACGTGAAGAAGGAGAGGATTTGGCAGGCAAGCTTCTCAGTCAGGCATGACTTTAAAAAAGACAGCTATCCCAGTGCTTTTATGAACTTTCAAAGGCTATTTTGTAGGCTAGATAAGATGAAAAGACCTTGATGTGTCAGGCTAACTTAAGTATGTCTTATAAACTTTAATGATTCTAAACCTAATCATAATTGAAGCCCAGGACAAGCTCAACAATTCACCCTCGCTCTGCACCACACCTTCTGTATAGTCTGTCTTTTTTTTTGTCTGCTGCAGTTCACTCACAAGAACTCTTTCTATTTATGGAGCAGTAAGTGCTTGAATAGACTTTTAGCATATGGATCATATCTATGCAGTCTTGCAACTCTGCCAGGCTTGAAAATAGTGAGTTTCTGTAGACTTATTTCATGCTTTTAAATTTTTGAGGATCAGACCTTTTTTGTTTCTTATCTTTTGTGTGACCGTGTGTGTATAAGCTTATATTAGGATATTTCTGTATGTATATAGGTATAGGACTATGTTAAATGGACATGTAGCTGCAGCTGTTTATGCAGTAACTGTTGTGGTACTTTAAAACTCTTATAATCCAGGAGGAGGAAGTACTTGAGAATCAAAAACTAGGAAATAATACAGCTAACAATGCAATTTTATGTGGGGAAGATTCATGTATTTTTAAGTTTCTTAAACATTTTATTTTATGTTTTGTATTGAGATAATATATTACTCATTGTGTTATTTGAGATTATTCAATGTTTGGAGATAAAATTATACCTAAGTGGTCATGGTAGTTGTGGGAAATAGAATGTGTCAGGCAGAATTTTTGTTCAAGTATTCTCATCTGATGATCGTAAATATTATGACATTTTGACAAAGAGCTCTTAAGACTAAAAAAAAAATCTCTGTATGCAAAAATGTGAAGATTTCCCCATTAATTTGAGCAGTTGGGCAGTATTAGACTGTGAACTTGGGGCTGAGGACTGTACACCTGGAGACAGTGATTCCCAGGGTATGATGGGTGTCTGCGGAGTGGTAGCTACCACAGGTTAAATCCAACAGGGTGTGATGCTTGGTGCTAGAAAGGAAGCTCACAGAAATCCTCACCAAAGATTTACACAGATGATGTGGTGTCCATAACAAATCAAGATTGTAATAACATCAGTTTAGAGGCATGTAAATTTGCTGTACGTGGGTGGGTACATAGACTTCACAAGCGGAACCGATTATTTGCTCTTGTGCAGTAATATTTGAGCTTCTTTTACTGAGCTTTTAGGCTTAATAGTTCCCTCCCCCAAACCAATACTATAAAAACTCCATAAATGCATGCATTGTCACACATTGAAGGTTTTATTCTTTCTCAAGAATTTCAGGCTGAATCTTGGGACCTCATCAAATGTTTGTTCTGTAGAACCTGGGATTCAGAATAAGGGTGATTTTTTACATAAACCTGAAGCCTACAAGTAATAATAGATGTGATTTACAGCAAGCATTAAGCAAAACATAAGGTATTTTTGCTCACAACTTTTAACTAGCCATCAGTATGACTGGAATATTGCTACTGGTTGAACAGTGGTCATACAAGGCTATCATTCAATGATTTGAAGGCTCTATTAATACCCTATAGAGACTGATGATTTCTCTCCAAAGGGCAGTTGTTTTCTTATAATTGAAAAAATTCAATTTAGGAGCTGCATTAATACATTCAGACTAAACCTCTGAATATTGTAGCCCACTGCTGGTTAACATTTCTAGACAATATGTTGAAATACATGAAGAAGAGTTCATAGCGTGCCTAGTAAAATGGCTGTTTTCCATTATCTTTGCTCTTTTTACATGCGTCTTTAAGAGATAAATTCTTCCTCTTTGTAATTTGATGTCAACAGTTTCCACTCTTAAATGATGGACAACAAGTTAAGAACGTAAAAAGGGTGTTGATAGTTCTCAAAGATTAAACAATGCCTGATAGAACCTCAAGTTTCTCTCTGAACTTTGACCAAACAATAGAAAACTGTAAAAGGGAGGGCCCCTGTGCTGTCAAGCACAGAATTACATGGGGGAAAAAAATTAATCTAGATAGTGAGGGAGAAGTCTGGATTCTCTTGCATGATATTTAGCAGCAGTGGTAAGGAGAGGGATGTTTCTTTCTTTGTGTAATGCGCAGTAGTTACAATAAACACAAGATTTCCAAATCTCAGAGGACTCTCTTGACAGTTGCTTGATAACAGCTTTATTCACTACATAGTTTTGACAGTTTGTATGTGTTGCCATATCTAGTGTAAACTACAACATCACTGTCATTCTGTTTTTCTTTCGTATGTGGCTTCCTCTTTTTTTGTTTTTTTTTCTGTCTTTAGAGAGAATAATGAAAAACATGGGCTTTTAATTTGTAGGCTCAAGTAAGACGAGTTGTGCGTGGAGAGTGGCATGTGTTTGAGTTTTGAAATATTCCTATTGAATAGCTGGAGGTTTTTTGTCGTTTACATTTTGTACGAGGTGTATGTGTTTGTGTCCTAATTTTGCCCTGGGCTGACAGCGCACGACTGTTAGTGCATGTGAGTGGAACTGTGTGGGCAACTGGAAAACACTGCTGTACACGGGATGCTTCTGTGTACACACTGGCATCGCACACTTTTCCTCTGTTATTGTGCTTTTGTTGTGCTTTTCCTCTTT
The DNA here is from genome assembly GCF_032191515.1 of Phaenicophaeus curvirostris. Lineage (NCBI taxonomy): Eukaryota > Metazoa > Chordata > Aves > Cuculiformes > Cuculidae > Phaenicophaeus > Phaenicophaeus curvirostris. The sequence continues at coordinate 125,635,876 of NC_091392.1, read as the reverse complement.
CATTCACACAGTGGTCCACAGAACTGCAGTGCACGCATTAGGGTCTCTTCCCAACCTAATGTGCCTTTCTTTCTCTCCTGTGTTTCTAGGTTATATTGATGATGATATTGCAGTAATGCACCATTTGAGAAAAGCTGCTGGGATGTGAAGGTTTTAGGGAGGTACTGGAGGGCAGCCTGCTAGGAGGGCACTGCCAACTCCAGGGATACCCTGGTTTCTGCAGCTAAGCTGAGCTGTTTTGGTTTACCACAGTAGGTTATATGTCCCTGGGTTGGGGATGACTTACTTTAACCCTTGGGTTGGGGAGGTTTTTTCCCAATCTTTCTAAGGTTATTTTGTCATCAAACTAAATTTGCTTTAGCACAGCGAAGTGCCCAATGTCGTCATCTGGCATGTTACAGACAAATTCCAATTACTTTTCTGCTTCAGGCTATTGTTAAACACTACGAGCTAGCTGACAGTAAAATTATAAATACAGGTGTTGTCACACTACACTATAATCAGAATTTTAATTTGAATTTTCATTTGTAAAGCCTTTTTTTTAACATGAAAATGGGAATAGAATTAGTTTTATTGACAGTAAAAAGACATTTTGAAAGCTTCCTAAATCATTACCTGTATTTAGTGGTGGGAAAAAATTGTATATGTCTGTATAAAAAGAAGAGTTTTATTATCACATATTTACTCATTATATTTGGTGGTAAATAAACCTAGGAAGATGTGTTTGACAAATGATTGACGTAACTCAGTACGTTTTCACTTCATCAGAACAATAGACAGACATAAATATATATTTGCTTTTGTTGTCTTCTGCTATTACTAATGCAAGCCTGCGATAAAATCTTCAAGCAAATTAAGTAGAGCCTGTTGAGTCTGCATGCAGTGCTAAACTTTTTATTTTGCAATTTTCTCTTCTTACATAGATTCATCATTCTTTGCTTCCTTCCCCTTTTTTTTTCTCCTCTTTTCCCCTCCTTTTTTCTTTGCTTGGTGGTTGGAGTGGTTCCCCCATCTCAAGACCCTTTTTTTTTTCCTCAAGGCATTTAGTGTCGTGTCTGCCAGATTTCAGTGATGAGCAGCGAATTGCTTTTAAAGTGGGCATTATGCCAGTTCAGCAGCACAATGGAAAACCAATCTTCCACCATTCTACTTTTGATGCTGTTATTGTAGCATTTTAGATAACTGCTGCCACAAAAAAAGATGTGCTCAATTGCTACCAGTTAGTAAAGTTAAATCCAGAGTAGCATTAAAATTACTCTGAAAACTGTTTGTCAGAGGTCATGTGCTGTCTGTGGCTACAGCGTATAGGATAGATGTTCTGTGCTGTGTGGGTTTTTTTCTATTTTTGCGTTATTATTACTGTGACTGACCAGCTCTCTAAATAGCCCTTCACTACCTGTTTACTTATTGTCTTCACCTCGCTGCTGAAAATATGTGTCAAACAGAAATGTTGAAAAGTTTCTGTAAAGTGCTGGAAATAGCAGGGGAGTGAGTTGCTCAGGGTGCTACAGTTTGTACAGTGTGAAAGCAAAAAAAAAAAAAACCCAAGGGAAAAAAAAAAAGAGGGGGGAGCAAGAACATAATTCTCTGGTTTCTGTAGCAAGATTACTGTTTTCATCTTTTTATCTTCACTTTTCAACCACTGAGTTCACTTTTCTATTTTTTTTAATAGCACAAATGGAATTTATCCGCTTTCTCCCTCTTTTTCCCTTCAACTCCTCCTCTTCCTCTTCATTCTTCTGGCTTTCCTTGTGAATGAAAGGGTCTGTTACTACCGCTGTAGGACAGATGGCGGTTGTGGAGGGGGGATTATAACACTAGGTGACTTTTAAATCAGTTGTTTTCCAATAAAACACAAATAGGAAGATTAGTTATGGGTGGTGGGAATTAAAAGAGCAAGTTTTTTTATTCGCCTCTGGCCAAGACTTTATTTTATGAATAATATAATACCTATGCAGCCTGAATAGTTGTTTCACTTGCTTGCATCACTGTAAAATATACGCTATGCTGTCTTGTGCTCTGGTCATTTTTAACAGGGTGGCCGCCTTCTGCATCTGTCACTAGTTTGCACCGCAGTGGAGTGTAGGGCTGCACATTACAGCCATGGGCAGCTCCTGCTGTAAAACACTGAAAGAGCTGATTAAGCTGTGAATTTCAGCCTTGCTTTTAAGCGTCTAAACGACATGCACAGTTTTCAGAGGACTTCATATTTGTAGACTGGTAGATGCGTTAGCACTGCAGTGTCCCACGATGAAGATTAGGAAATATATTTATGCATCTAGGTAGGCAGCACCAGTTGCATACCTTTGAAAATCTTCACCATAGTTCACAAGGTTGCTCTTTCTCTGTGGGACAGGAGTGGCATCTATCTCATGGCAACACCTTCAAAGATTATTTGCTAGTGTTTGTAAAGTGCTTTAAAATCCCCCAATAGGTGGCAGTGTGGAAGTGCGCAGTTGTCCCAATTAGGATTTTTTTAGCGTGTATCATAAAGATGGTTCGGTTAAATTCAAGCCACTGAGGGTTTGCTGCCTTAGTAGTTGTAATGCTGTGGGCTCTAACGATTTTCTGTTCAGGGAGCTTCTCTTGGTGATGCAGATGGATTGCATGTAGTTGCTACTGCTAACGCTAATATCTGTGAGTCAGTGGAATGGCTCTCAACAACACTTTTTTATTGGAGCAGTGTGCATGCCGGGTAAATAACTTGTAAAAGAGAATACCTTTAAATGATTGTTACAGGAACAGAATAATTAGAAAAGGGAAGGGTGCTTGTTCATGGAGTTCAGGAAAAAAAGCAATACTATCTCCTCCAGGGAAGTAAAACTAAGTCCACCAGGCAACCTGATTGAAAAGTAGAGTGCAAAGAACCTTAGTGATGCACACACACTCACCCCATTTATTAAGTAAGTAATCTAAATAACAGTTATGTAAAAAAACAAGGTGAGCACTAGACAAGTTCTCAATACAAAATAACTCCATGAGAAACACTTAGTACATAAGGTAATTATAGTTGTTATCTAAATTTAAGAAATCACTTTTTTCTTTTGATTTTGGGTTTTTTTTCTCTTCTTAAACTAGAATTTCAGTTTTGCAGGGGTTATTATACAAGTTTCTTTGTTCCCTGCTCACATATCAACAGACTTGTCTACCTACTGAGGAACTTCAGCTCTATGCATTTACATCATCTCTGTACACAAATGCTTTCTCAGAAAGACCTGTAGAAAGTGCATTCCGTAAAGTTAGTCTTAGACAAATGTAACGAGGGCAGAAAACCAGATAGATAAATTAAGAGCATAGGGAAACAGAAACCCCTGGAAGTCGGCCACATGGCTCAAAAGTATGAGCATTTCAAGAAATGAGTTTTCTTCTTTTAAAACTGTATTTCTGCATTCAGTGTGTTTGCTGATAGGAAAGAAATGTGAATCCATTGGGGTGGGGGGGTTATTATTTATTCACGAGGTACACACTCATTCTGTCTCTGTGGCCTGTATTTTGGGAATACGACACAGAAAATCTTCTCCTGTACTTAGTTAGATGTTGCAGTATTCCTCACTGAAGAGCCACCTACAGGAAAAAATACAGGAAGCATACTCAGAGCAGCGACTTCGGAGCTAATTGCCTCTGCAGCCAAGGAAGGGGGAGGGAACTGACTCTTGAATGGAACAAAAACCAGTTTTTACAGATCTCAATCTTTTTATTTGGTTTCTCAGAAAACAGCTTATGCAAGGCAAGCTTTCTAGGAAGAAAATATTAAAGTAAGAATTAAGGTACCTGTAGAGTGTTAAAAAAAATACTAGAACAAAATGGTGTCTTAGGCTGTGAAATCAGCTGCCTGTATTTTTGAAGGAAGAAAATAAACTGGGGTAACTGCTAGGGCTCCTTGAGGAGAAAACATCAAGTTGAACTGCAGCACCTGTTAAATGAGGTCTAGTTAGGCTGGAACTTCACCTTCATCTACTTTCTTTCCAAACAGTTTGGGTGGTACACCAAAGAGTAGCTAATAACAAGACAGTGTCTTTAGATTGAAGACAATAATTTATAAGTATATAATGTATACATAAATGCACTTGCCTTTGAATTTTCAACCTTAAGTATAGGTACCCTTAATATTATTTGAAGTTTTGAAAGCACGTGCTTTCCAAAATATGTTATCCATAGAGATTGGTCTGCAGGAAGATCCAGATTATCTTTGCTCTGGTATGTTGCTTCTCTGGTCAGTCATTTTTGCTTTACACATGAGATTGAACCCTCCAGAGCAGGCAACAAAACTTACAAAATGGTTTTCAGAGCCTCTCTAAAAATTTCTTTTCTGTGAAGAAGCCTTCGTATGTTCTGGATGTGTTACAAGCATTTAAACTTTAGCCCACTTTGCATTCTGCATCTCTGTTTTTCGCATAAGCTCTTCAATTTCAGGGTTGAGAAACTATTAAAACCAAGGTAAGCAGTAAATGTGAAAGTCAGGCAACTTAGAAATGTGGAAATTTAGGACTGAGGTTAAAATTATGTTCCACGGTATAACTGTGTGATATTCATTTACAGCAGTTCTTCAAGTGAAAGTTGTTTCTTAACTGCTAATGTTAGTTCCCAGTTAGTTCCCAGTTAGTTCTGGTGTTAAGGATTATCTGGTTTGATAGGTTATTGGGTTAATCTGTTACTTGCCACTTCTAACTGCTAGATCACACCAGGAAAAGGTAGAAATATAGTAAAAAAAAAATTTTTAAAAAAAAAATTTAAACAAATAAGCCAAACCCCTACATACCAAATCCTGTAAA